>NW_004567114.1:29668279-29682201 GCF_000260355.1 Condylura cristata | reverse complement strand
AAAAAAAAAAATCAGTGGTTTGGAGAGTTGAGAAGTGATGACCTTAGAAAGACAGAAAGATTGCTACAAGAGCAAGGCTTGTACAGATACAGTTGTAATAAAAATGGATTGTTAATTGCACTGTATTTCTAACAGAAAGACATGATGTAGCTGAATAAAAGATAACATATTTTGACAAACTATTTTTACTTGTCTTATCTCTAAAAGGCAAATTTCATGTGTTCTAGCATAACATTCCTGTATATGTCTGTTTTATATATATATATATATATAAATTATTTTCCTTCTGTTTTACATATATATATAAATTATTTTCCTTGAATAAAGCTCAACTTTGTTCTTAATTTTTTTTCTAATTTGTACAATGTGTTTTCTTACTTGTAAATAGTATTAGTAGAACCTAACACATTAGAAATATCTGAAAAATAATTTAAAATATTGGGCCTCTTGAGAATTTGTTTCCATTGAAATTTATTATATGATACTTATACTTTTGAAAGACTGATAGCAACAAATTTTTTGAAATTGCAATTATCTATGCTTAAATAGAATAGGGGTCCATTAATAGAATAAGCAAGAAATAAAACTTGAAGGTGGTTTGGGCCAGGCTATGATATCATTGAAGAGGATCTGAAATTGAAAACACCCTAGAATTCAGCATGGGGATTTGGCATCAATCTCTGGAATCAAAATGGAAAGACTGTAGCTATTCAACAAATATTTGTTGAAAATCTACAACTGCATAGGACATTTGCAATTTTTGTATCAGGAATTAAACTTCTTAAACATTGCCGAATTTTTCTCATATTCCACAATACAGTAAGATCTTATTTATAACCAGCATTTACTAAATAATCCCCTACCCCTGAGCAGTGATGCCCAGAAAAAATATTAAGGATCTATTTTTTCAAATCAAATCAGAAATAGGGAGAACAAGTGTCTATATGAAATGAATCCCATCATTATTTTCATGAAGCTAGATTCTGAGCTCGGCTAATGGGTGCACTGAGCTAACATGAATTTCATACCCACAGGTAGATCCTGAAAGGCATCCAGACTGCAAACCTCTTAGGAATCTGTAGCTGGTTGTTAACACCTGGTATCATCTTCTGACACACACCCAGAACCTGGTCACAATGTCCTCTCTGCTGCCTTTACCATTTTATCAAACTTCTGGGTCCTCCACAGTAGAAAAACATTGCTATAGTACAGGATCTGCTGGAAGTTTAACATACAGAAATTTGCCAGTGTACTTTTCCTTTTATGATCTCTGAAGGACTCTCACTAGTCGCATTTGGGCTGGGTGATTATTTTTCTGTGAGAGCTGCTAATGTGTTGCAAGATGTGTAGCAGTATCTCTGACCTCCACTCCTCTCAAAATTCAAAGTATCTGTCAACATGCCAGTTTTCCTAGGGGGGGGAATTGTCCTCCACCTGTGCCCACATGAGAAACACCTGTTCAGAGGTTAAACTGCTAAGGTATTTCAAATGACTGGTTCACACTATCAAAGATAACAGAGGGGTACATATGGAACAAAGACTCAGAAAAAGTCATTCTATCAGTGTGGACACAGGAGGGTGGGAAGACGTAATCCTGGCAGAGTGAGAGGAATAAGACACTGAGCCCCACCAAATATCACCTACTTCTCTGCTTCTTGCCAACCTGCAGCAAGGCTTAGGGAGAAATGTCATTTTTATTCCCCCCCCCGCCCCTGCCCCAAAAAAGCATTGGCTGCCTTTCTGCAGGTTGGCAAGAAGCAAAAGGAGGTTATATTTGGTGGGGCTCAGCATCTTATTGAAAGGTGTGCTGTACAAACAGATATGTGTTTAACTTAGAACTTTTGTCTCTTCAAGATAAAGGCAATTGTAAAAGTTTGGAGTGAGGAAGAGTTAACCTCAAGAGAATGGAGGCAGGTAGAAAAGAAACTCAAGGTGAAAGCCAGAGGTTGCCCTGTGAGGAGGATAATGATAGGGGAGACAGAATTGCACAGCTGGAAGAATGTATAATCCAGAACTATGCTGTGAGACTTTAAATCCTGGATCCAACAGTGATGAGCAGTGTGACCTTGAAGATTCTTTTAAATCACACAAAGTTTCCATTTTCTCATCTGTAGAAGGGAGATCTTAAAAACACCCTTCCTTGGAAGTTCCTGCTATGTGAGAATGTGATGACCAGTAGGGTCTGCCAAGTGGATGCAGAATAGAATAGCATTGAGGGGGCGAAGGCCACTGAGGGATAGACAGCACTACTAGGTAGCATCTTCCACAGTGACTGTGAAGGTCCTTTGTAGTTTACATGTAGCAAAGTTTGCCAGGAAGATGCAGGAATGGCCCGCAGCCGCAACAGAAAGGAGAGGGGAAGTTGCAAAGGCTCAGCTGGACCACAGACCTATAGTGAGTCAATAATCTCCAGCTGTGTTAATGACCATGCTGCAATAGTGAATGCAGAGGAGGAAGGCTAGTCTGCCTCACACTCTTGAAAGCAAGAGAGACAAAAGGTGAGAGCTGTGGAAAGGAGACGCAGGATAGACTAGTATTGAGCAGTTGGGAGGTCACAGTCAAGGTCTTAGCAGGAAAGCAGGGGAGTTTGCACATGATTCTTAGTGAAGGTGCTATCTGTACTGCCAGAACACGTGTTCTCCGTGAGGCTCTGTTCAAATCCTAGCCTTTTAAACAACACCTCTCCCAAGGAAAGCTTCAATAAATATCTGTTGAGTGAATAGTATTGAAAAATAGATGAGGAAAGCCTATAGTATTTTTTGAAGTAAACTTATCCAAACAATTAAATTTTACTTTTTCTGATCATTTCCAAATTGTGTTGGTAAATTTTCTGTCCACTTGTGTGGGTCATTGAGTGTGCAGATATTTGATCAGACATTGTAATGGGAGCCTATGAGACTGTCTTTGGCGGTGGTTTCATTATAGTAGTGGAGAGAGTGACAAAGATTGCCCTCTAAACTGTGCAAGGCTCAGTCAGCCAGGTCAGATCAAAAAGACCATTCCCCCGGCAAGTAAGAACTGCTTACGCTTGAGTCAGACATGGGTCTCTTCCTGCCTCCCAACTTGAACTGGAACTTGGCATTTCATGGCTTTCCTGCCTGTCATCCTTTGCACTGAAACTTACACCAGTGAGTCTCCCTGTTCTCAGGCCTTTGGACTCTTAGCTCAGGCCCCCAGCTTGCCAGCTCTTGGCGCTTCTCACCCTCCAGAATTAGTGAGCCAGTTCCTTATGATAAATCTTTATGTTGACATTCCGCTGATTCTGTTTTGGACACCCATGACTGATACACATATTTGTTAGGTGTTCTAATTACAGTGTATTTGTCTTAGTTCTTTCATCAGGCTAAAAATTCTTCCAGATAATAACTAAAATTTCTTAACTTTTATGTTTGTTGTCAAATAGTACCTTGTTTGTTAGTAGTCAAGCACGACAGATATTTTAGAACTAAAATCAATTTGAAGAAAATAGTGGGAAAAATAAAGCTATGAAATCAGATTCTGGAGGGTCAAAATTTAGTAGTGTTCATTAGACCAGAATCCGTGCATACATGCAAGGGTTTTTGAGAAAAAAATCTTTCTTGAAATTTGTAGTTTTTATTTTGATGATTATGAGACTCTGATGAAACTTTGAGCTTTTAAATAATTCTCAGTACTTTTATTCTTACCAAAAGAAGTTACTACTACATTATACATATATTTATTCAGATTTAAGAAACTTGTCTGGGAATAAATCCTTGGTAGAGTATCAGGAGAGTAAGGTATAGTCCCCACCAGAACTGACAACTTTGGCAAATCACTGCAGACCTCAGTTTTGTAGTTAATAAAACATGGGTTTGAATTTGATTGGTTTCTGAGCTTCATCTCAAAAGTGAAAAATATTTCTTGTCTACTTGAAAATTCTGTCCTATCTGGAAGAGGTGAAATTGATTGTTCTCCACATCTTCCTGTATTACTCAAAATAAGACTAATTTTGTTTCTGTTTGCATATTCATCTAAATATTTCTGATCTAAAATTTGACTGCTACGCAGATTATCATTTGAACTAGTTAAGTAGTTGTTTATTTTGCATGAAGTTTATTATTTTTGCCTTTCTCTGAAAACGACCTTTGAATAATAGTTGAACTCTTGAAGGAAATAAGCCAGCTTACTGTGGCAGAAAGAGATGAGAAAGGATGAGGGGATGGACAGCAGAGACCTGGGTAGTGAAACAAACACTCTGAGACTCCGAGTATGATGATTTCAGTAAGAAGAACAGGAGCCACAAAATGGGAAATTTTGGTGGTGTGTGTTCAAATTTTGCAGAACATGTGACTAGCACATCATGAGCAAAGGGGACCTGGTAAAAAGGTGACAACAGAATACAGGTCAGAGGCTTGGTACCTAAATGGCCTTGATGAGTACTTGGATTTTATTCTCAGTGCTATTAGGACACCATAGGAGAGAAGTGACATGAGTTCCAGTTTTGAAAGAAACTTTTGCGCCCAAGATACCTGACTCACTGCTTTACATGCACTAGCTCAGTCAGTCCTCATTAATTCCGTTGCTTTTCCTAATTCCTAGATGAAGAAACTGATGCTCCAGGTAAGTACACAACTAGTATCTAGAAGGTAATGATCATTAACCATCAGTGTAAATAGTACGTGTTTCCACTGCCTACTTGGTATGATGTTTGTGATTAAGTTCAGTCATGACTAACAGCACTTATCTGACTCTGAACCATTACATTACATTAAGTTTTATAGATTTACTCTACAGAATCTTTTATCCTCTTCTTGTAAGATTATTTTCTGGCTCTCCTCGTAAGAATTGCTTGAAAAACAATTCTGATTGAGAATTTAATTCTATTTAGACGTCAGTGCTCATTGTGAAGTCCATGGTAAACTTATCCAACATCTATATTTTTTCTATGAGGTTTTATTTGTATAAGTAAAATAGCAAATAGTAGTTTGCACGTTGTTTTACACACAGCTGATAATATGATCAAATAATGCACTTAAATGAACATGTATCTCATTCTTACTTACTATGACAGTCAATTTTAAACATTTTTTTGATAACTTTTAGTTTACATTTACAACTTGATAAGTATGATAATGGATTGGTCTTTTATTTTTAAAATTAGTATGTCTATTATAAATCTTAATCCTTCACTATTTAAAGCTTATAATATCTCCATTATTGCAGTAGGAAATAGTATTTGGTGATAAAAAATCAGGTAAAATTGCTCTGATAAGCTGTGATGAAAAGATTTGTCAATATTTATTAACCTCTTAGCTGACTTTTAATTTTTCAGTCATTAATTAGAACTCCTTTCTCATATTGTTCTTATGTTCTCACTGTTATTATTCTCCTCTCCTATGACCCAATTTGGATACTTTTCTATCTCAACATACAAATGATTTTGAAATTTGATAAGAAAGATAGTAACAGTCTGAAAACATACTGAAAAATAAACCACCCGAATTCTTAGAAGTATAATAACTATTTTGTATAAAGAGTATCTTTCTCTGAGTCCCCTGAATCATCAAACTTGGCTATATACCAATTTTTATTCCAGCAAAAATGTGAAAAAGGAAACACTGGAATGACTATCTAGGCAAAACCTGATCTGCTTTCAAGATTAGAGAAACACAAAGAACATCAGGAAAGGAAATCAACTGGAAGTTGGAGTCACGAACTGAGCTATTCAGTCAAAGCGTTACAAATTTAAATTTTATAAGAAAATTAAATCACATGAATCTTGAGTGTCTTGATATGTAAACATTGCACATTTTAGCTGTATTTAAAATAAATTTCTAAGAAAAGGGGGAACATTATGTACTGTTGATGGGAATGTCAGTTGGTACAACAACTACAGAAAAGTTTGGTGTTTCCTTTAAAAAATTAAAATAAATGTATATGTTTGTCCATATACATTCCACACCCACAGTGGTATTGGGATAAATACAAATAAAGCACTAAACATAGTAAAATTTGAATTTTTCTTTCTCCTATTGATTTATTAGCAGAATGTTTCAGGTCTACATTTCCTACAATTAAACCAATGGGTTTATTTTTTTGATTCTGCATTTTATTTCAGGTTGAGCAGAATGCCTCCAACCTATTTACATTCCCAGGTATCCCAGTGAAGAAATGCTTTTACTGCTTTCTCAAACTTTAAAATAACTGCTTGTTAAACCTAAGAGATCAGAATGTTGTGCTTAACAAGTATCAAAATAAGATCCCTCTATGGTTTGTGTTCTGCTAATCTCCAGTGGAGAAAAATAAAAACTCAATTTTTTTTTAACAAATCAGAGTTTGATTAAATATTAAAAAGGGCAGAACATAGTGATTGGTCTTCTGATCAGAAGTCAAATAATTTCCTAGATTTCCATTTTCTTCCTGAATGAACTATTATAGAAACTAAACATCTATATATCAGAAATTATATATATAATTACCTATAGTCTAAGTGTCAATAAACAGGGTATAAGTGGTTAAAGTAATGGCAGAAAAGCTTCCTATTAACTGAGTCAGAATCATTGCTCTAAATAGTTCAACTTTACAAGATCAGATGCACATATTGCTTCATATAATAAAGCCCTATATAATAAATACATCACTTATCGTAAGAGAATGTATATCAAGACCACAATGAGAAATAACCTCACATTTTTCAGAATGGCTATCCTCTAAGCAAAGAAACATCAACAAGAAATAACAAATGTGGCAAGGATCTGAAGAAAAGGGGGAACATTATGTACTGTTGATGGGAATGTCAGTTGGTACAACAACTACAGAAAAGTTTGGTGTTTCCTTTAAAAAATTAAAATAAAACTAGCATGTGATCTAGCAATTCTATGTCTGGGTATTGATCCAGAGAATATCAAAATACTAGATCGAGAAAATAGATGCACTCATACTTATTGGAGCAATAATCACAATAGCCAACCTGAGCCTGTTGGTGAATGAGTAAAAAAGACGGGACACACACAAACACATACAGAATTCAATTTAACTAAAAAATAGAATGAAATCCCACTACTCGTAACAACATGGATGGACTTTGAGGGTATTATGGTAAGTAAAATTGCGATACAGAAAAAGGTCATTATTTCCCCTATGTGACAAATGTAAACGACTAAATAACACTCAAAGGTGAAGAAATCATATCAGTGGTTATGGGGAAAGGGTTTGGTCAAATGACTGATCTAAAGCTATACATTTGCAGATATGAAGTAAGTCACAGGAGTATGGTGTTTATCATGGAAGCCATGGGCAACAAAGGAAGTACAAATTCGAAAAATTTTTGATTGACAGAAGATAGACCTTGTGGTGACATTTCACTTTGTAGGAAATACAAAGTCATTATGGTGTATACCTGAAGCTTACATATCAATGTTTTACTCTAGTAAAATAACTATATATTATTATATTCAAGTTATAATCAAATTATAGTTGCCAGTATGCTAAGTGTATTTTAACAGCTTTATGTGCATTTTTTTTAAATGAAAAAATGCAAAAGTCTATGGTGGAAAATAAATATCCACCCCTCCTTCACATCTCACAAACTGCCAGAAGATAGTTACCATTTACTTGGTTATTTGTCTAGAGATACTCTATCCCATCCTTTTGAACTTTTTCCACACATATTGACCTATTTCACAAACACTTTATACCTTGCTTTTCACGCTGCAAAATATTTTGCACCTGCCTTATTGATATGTGTGTGTGTGTGTGTAGATAGACTCACAGACAAACAGATTATTTCAAGGATCAAAGGCAAACCTTGAAAGCTGACCATAAATATGAGATTATGGGGGATGGCAACAGGGGATGGAAGAACACAAGAGAATATGGTGATGGACAATGTGTGCTTTGATGGTAGGAGAACTAAGTGACCACAACAGAGGGAAGAAATCATATATTGACCAAAATTAAATAATTAAGAGAATACTGAAAAAAACATCACCAATTAACAGTTCTTTAAAAATATCCTTTAATGCAATGATGGATTGTTAACTTATTTTGTGTGTTTGTTAATTAATGTACTACTTTGTGGGGCCCTGACATTACCTGAATTGAGTACCAGTTGCAGAGTTTCCTTGAAAGTTAATGAAACAGAACAATGGAGTTCAATTACATGAAAAGGAAGGGGAAAATACTAGCCTTTCAGAAACATATACTGGAAAAAGTTCTTACAGTCTTTCCTTTTGACATTTAATGCTTTCTAAAATTCATTATTTTCTCAATCATTATATTGTTACACAATTTTTCCTCTCTTTAGCCTCCAAATAGTTTTACCTGTGAGTTAAAATATAGCTTAGAACTGCAGTTCTGCCACTCACTGAATCTCCTTTTTATCTTAAACTCTGTTCCAGCCTCATCAAAGCACCCATTGGAAAACTATAAACAGCAAACCTGAAGGCAATGACTTGGAAAACTAAGACACATGAAGGCCAAATTGCCTTGGATTTTGGGATGGAGAGCAAAGCTGTCTACAACTTCTTGCTCCATTCATGAATTATAACGGCTCCCTGGAATAAAAAATAAGGATATTACCTTACCCTGTAACTACCTATTTCCACCAAGGCGTTACTCTACTTCTGCTTCTCAGAGATGTTCCACTTTCAGAGCAAGCTACGTAGACAGCTTCTAGAAACCTCTCCTCATCAGTGTATTTAGTAGCAAAATGCTTGTTGATTGATAAATGACTGAACTTAGTATTTCAGATTGCTTACAATGCCCAATAAACTTAGATCCTGACTTATGAATAATAAATATTTCACATGGAAATGAAGGTTTATGGATTTTAAGTTTTGTGAAACAACTTTACATTTTATTTAACTTGATTCTTAAAGTATTCATGGTAAAAGGTTTGAACAATACACTGGGCTTCAAACAACAAAGGCACATCTTGGTCATGTTACTTGTTACCATGGGTCATCCGGAGAAGAAGCCTTGTGCAACATCACCTATACTTCAAACCCTGGCTAAGAGGACTCTATCACTGTGCTTCGAGTTTGCAAAGGAAACCAGAAGGAAGCCTGGTGACCAGGGTGCTGACTCATGACTTTCAAGTCATGGGCCCTCCCTGGTGGTGCAAGGAGTTAAAGCTCAGCACTGTGAAGTCATCAGTAGGCACTGGACCATGAGTTCCATCCCCAGCAAAGAAGGTGGCCCATATGACGTGGCAGACCTCTCCTGTCCTGCCTGCTGCTCCCCTCAGCAGTCTGATCTGCCTGTTCTGTTCCCCACTCTGTTTCTGGTGAATCCTCTCATACCCCGTAATCCTGGCCTGTACCCCAGTTCTTATATGCATAAGTAGATAAATATTTAAAGAAAAAAAAAAGTCATGGAAACCAGGCAGATTTTCTAAGGATGATGTTTGGAGAATGGATACTTAGCTACAGTGGCAAGGCTCTTTCATTTGTCCATAGCTATCTTCTCATCGGTGCATGATGCCTAAAATTTCATTTTCATGTTTTTAAACTAAGCTTTCCCTCACTTGAAAGGACATCACCTTTTAAAATATCTTGTTGTGAATTAAAGAAATAATGGGAAGGTGCTCTTCATGATGGACATGCAGCACACTAATAATGTGAGACTCAAACAATTCAGTGATGTACCCCCAAGCTGATTGTGCCAGAGGGTTTTTCTGGACTATATCATGGGAAGTAATGAGGTCTCTATGAGTCTTGCAATATGGTGGAGCAAAGAGAGAGAGGTGGAATTTTTACTCTTAACAAAAGACAGGACAGTCTGTTTATACTTGTTGAGCAAGAATTTCTGCAGACATTTTTACAGATAATACACTGCAAAGAAATTAAATTGTACACCTTCCCTGAATCGCAGAACTGCATAGAGCAAGTTAAAAGCAAAATGCAAAATGCCTTTAAAATGTAAACTTTTTGAAAATGCAGAGGCTGAGAAATTTTTGAAATTTTTGAAATTGCTATGCTCACACTATGGAGTACCTGACCTTTCCAGAGAAGGTCAATTTGGAACTTTGAAACTCAAAATTAAGCCATAAAGAGATGACTGATGAGATTTGAAGACATGCTTCTCCCAAACACATTGAAGTATCCTTAGACAAAAAATTTATAAGTTGACACCAAAGTCACACTGTATATTATTTGTTGTCTCATATTAAATGGTGCTTTGATCATGAAACACTAAGTGGAACTTTCCCAAAGACTCCTATCAACCTCTTTTCTTTTTGACTAATAGTTTCCTAAAGTATTATCATATCTTCAGCCTTGTTTTTATACCTTTGGCATAAAAGCTCAAAATTTCCAAAGAAAAGATACAAGTGACTTTATGCAAGAGATCTCTTATGATGATAATTTTCCTTCTTTAGATTAACAATTGCTAAAATATAATTATAATTTTAAAATAGGAAGGTTTTTGTTCAAGATTTTTATGAATTGCTGGCTTCAGTTTAATTTAGTATATTTCAAAGGAATGGAATTTGAAAATGTTGGAAATTTTTAAAAATACAATGGTTATTTTAGACTAACTACTGTTTCTTTTGAAATACATGAGCTTTTATTTACCTGACTTCTACCCATTTAAGAATACTTAAATCTATCTTATTACATCTACTGCCCAGCTTCTTAGCAATGGTTTTCTATTTACCTCTCAGTTATTACAACTTTATTTTCATTTCATTTTCTAAATTCGCAGAGCATTTTGTGATAACTTGGAAAGAAGTTGCCTAACATTACTCTTTTAATATTCTTTAAATGAGTTTTTATCTACAATTTAAAAATACTTTCTTATAAAGTATTTCATAAAAATTTGAATACACTGAAAGATTCATTGCTAAAATGTAATTGCACCTTTAATTGATAGCCTTTTCTGAATTATTTTTAAATATCAGGAGATACTTTATGTCATTTACTTTTTGACTCATTGAATTCAGAAGACCATCAGGATTTGAGTTCTGGTTTACTACTTGCTAGCTATCAGATTTAAGCCTAGCCATGTGCCTGCAAAGTTTAACATGCAAGGCTAGTAAAAATATGTGCCCTGTCATACCTAGTGTGTATTGTAAAGGTTAATAGGTTTATAATCAAAAAACAGTTTGGTAATTTGAAAGATTTATAGAAGCTTACATATCAATATGTTTAATTAAGAGATTCTCCCCCTGCTTTGGAGTAAAGAAAAAAAAATAATTATATTTAATATGGTACTAGAGTTTAATCTACTTTTGTGGCAGTTGAAAATCTTGATTACAAGTGTCTGCATTCTCTGTAGATTGTTAATGTATTCCTAGTCTGTGATCTCACTGTTTATAAGACATGGTTAACTATTATGGGACACAAAATCAAATTTCTTATTTGCTGTGCAATTTAGGACCTAAAAATATACATATTTCAGGAACAATCCCTTCCATTCTCAAGTAAAATGTGCTGCTTTTGTGGAGCTAAAGAAACAGCAAGAAAAGCTGACAAAGAGGATACTACAGTTGAGCTCAAATTGAAATGAGGTCAGGTGACTGAGAGGTGAGTCATCAGAATCCAGGTGTGTTTGGTTATGCAAAACTCTTCACTGAAAAGAACCTAATCCTGGAAAAAAAAATCCCTGAACCTTGTTGTTGTTTGTTTTGTTTTTTGAGAAAATTTCTCAGGCCTCAAAAAAGCTAAAAATTTGGAGATTTTTAAAATCCAAATCTCAAAACTATGCAAAATGCTAAATGAACTGATAGGGGAAAGGATTTATTCTTTCTAAAACTCTATTATTATATTAACAGTTTCTACTGCTTATTACTACATGCTTCCTGGTAGGGATGATCCCTCCAAATGCGGTTTGCATTCTTTGTTTCTTTAACTGTCTTGCCTGTTTCTCCTAAAGTTTCCTGCCATGGCTAATGCTTCCTCCCTTGCTAATTCACAAAACTACCAGGTCATTCTTTATCTGTAGTGGAAATAAATCAAATCCAGGGCCTCTGGTTTCTAGTATCATAGAGAATGGCATGCTTTGCATTTTACAGGAAAAACAGACTTTCTCCATTACCTGAAAAATCTCACTTCTACAGTTTTAGTAGTAAGACAATAGCCATGTTGATACTTGCAGCACATAAGTAAAAGATGAAAAACAGAAACCACACCTTCATTCCTGCATGTGAGTTTGACGAGTCAAAAGACAGCCAAACTTTACACAGGCCACACTTTCAAAGAAAAGTTTCTAATACTTAATGAAAGGTGAGGTATAATATCCCACTTAAACTACAGACATACTTAGTGTCAGCTGAACTTGAAAGCAGTCCCTTCCCACACACGCATGTACAGGTAGAATCCACCTCTTTTAAGGTTTTCTTTGTTGCTTCCAATGTCAATTCCTTCTGTCCTTTCTAGCTCCAGTTTAGATCTGTAGATGGCCAAGTGCAGAGCCTTCCTATTTTGCCTTTGTATATGTTACATCTTTCATCTAGGATCCCTCTAAGCATATATATTACAATCCCACCTTAGTTCCTTGAAGACACACCAAAATTTTTGTGCCTTGCTGCACACTGACAGCTGTGCACTGTACCATCTCTTTCTGTTTTACTTGGCTAATGGCTTTTTGGAGCTTTTGGGATAGTGCATTCTGACTTCACACCTATCAAATCACTTATCTAGCATTGATCGCCTTCATTACACCTCATTTCTCTCACTGACCTCCATCACATTATCATCCCCTGCAGCCTAGATTGTAATGACCACCATTCTTTTAAATATTTATTTAAAAAATTTCTATTTGAAAAATCTTATTTAACAACTGACTTTGACATGGAGAGATTCTGCTAAATGCTTGGTATCATTCAAAAAATGTTGGGAACTTTCTACAGCCCTCATATTGGTGATAGAATATTTTCCTCAATTGCTCCTTAATACTTTGTATTGATGTGGCTATGGGGATAAATCCAGGATAGTCATTTTAATGGCAAGATAAATCTTGAGGATGGAGTGGCCAAATTATGAGTATCTGGTATAGCAAAAAGCATTAGGAGTTATCAGTAAGACTGCAGGGAGCAGATGGTAGATTGCATATAAAAAGTAGAGGAGTAGAACGGAAATGACTGCTAAGCAAATTGGGAAGGGAAGAGAGAATGTGGGAAGGAGGTCAGGCAAGAGAAGATCCTACACATAAATCTCTACTTCTTTTCAAAGGAGACATAATTAATGGTTGACACATATAGCCATCACCCGAGAAGCATTACAGATATATGAACAGACTATATCGTGGAGATTCTAACTCAAGCATATAGGGTGGGACCCAGAAATGTAATAAGCATTCTAAGTGACTAGCACATGTGGCCTAAGAGTTGTCCCTTGGGAAATACTAGTAAATATACAAGGTTTCACTTTCAAAAATAGGGCTCAGATGCCAGCATCTCCTACTTAATTTGCAGCCTGGTCTGTCCATGAATCTGGCACCTGTGTAGTAGCAATGTTTCTAGGTGGCTTTATGCACAGATTGCTCACCATTTTTGTTGCCACCAAAGGTCCAATTAAGACAGGGAAGAATCTATACTTTTGACATTCAAATCTTGAGGCTTCACATCTGTTCCACTTAGTGCTACATGTCTGCAATTGAATGCGATATTTTCCTTCATGTATCTTAAGTTCCCCCAAATCCAGCAGCATGCAGATTTTTCAGTAGTAAAGTCTCTATAGATGCCTCAGTAATATTCATTCAATTTCTAGAAAAACCACAATTATTTCTTTGGCTTTTCAACTTCCGAACTATATCCAAAGAACACAATTAAGTCTCCATATATAATTTTCTCATGAAAAATACTCAGTAAAGAACCTCCCCGGTAGCACAAAAAGTTAGGATGCTGCACTGCAAGCTGGCCACAGCCGCTTCAGTGCAACCCTGGAGGTGACCCACATGGCACTGCAGACCTCTCCTGTCTCACCCACTGCTCCCCTCAGCAGTGTACTTCCTCAGTCAGC
>NW_004567114.1:29650933-29668179 GCF_000260355.1 Condylura cristata | reverse complement strand
CCCACCCTGGAGGGGACCCACATGGCACAGCAGACCTCTCCTGTCTCACCCACTGCTCCCCTCAGCAGTGTACTTCCTCAGTCAGCCTGTTCTGCTCCCCATTCTGTCTCTGGTGAATCCTCTCACTGCCCCTGCACCTCTGGCTGTGCCCCAGTTCTGTGTGAATAAATAAATCTTAAAAAAAGAAAAGAAAAATACCCAGTAAATGCTTCCCACAGATAATTAATTTTGGTATCATTGATTTCTTCTTCTAAAAGACCTATATGAAAGTTATTAAGACTTATAAAACTTTGCAACATCTGGTTATGATTGCAGACAAGTGCCCCATTCCCCATCCTCAAGGCTACATTGAGAACACCTTCATTAACCACCTACTAGGCCCTTTCAGATGGCACCAGGGAATGGGATGCAAAAGAGATGAATGTCTGAAGGCCAAACACTGGTTACTGCCCATAAATTACATATGCTGTTTACCCACAGAGACAGCTGCTTGGGTTTTTAAAACACATTTTCTTCTTTATGAATTACTTGGGATAGCTGGACCCATTGTGTTTAGTGTATTCAGTACATCCATTTTTAAATTAAAGGCACACTAGCTCACAGCCTTCCACTTAAAATAATTGTGTCTGTGTAAAATTCATTATTACTATTAGTTCATTTGGATAGTGGAAAGAAACAGAAGCTGCCTCTGGCCAATTGAAGCTGAAGGATTTTTATCAAAAGGATTGAGCAATTCAGAAACCCCTCCGAAGGTGTAGAGTATAAGGTCTGAACCTCACATCACCCAAGAAGCATCACAGATACATGAACAGACTATATCGTAGAGATTCTGAACCTCACACTCTATGCCTTCTGAGGAGTTTCTGAATTGCTCAATGACTTGGAACCAGGAACTATGAGGTAGGTGTCAGGAGCACAGGCCTGCCCTGGGAAGATAAAGCCTCCCTGCCACTGAGGAGGAAACACACACAGCACCACTCACACCCTGGGAAACTGAGTGACTGCTGAACAGTGACAACTTCAGTGTCTCTGATTTTTGTGTCACTCCTTCAAATTTAAAATGTCGTGAGGAATTCAGCTGAAAAGGGCAAACCTAGATGTCATGAGACAAGCCTGAATCTGAACTGACTGGCTTTCTAGACCTTTAGTGGGATTCAGAGGACACCGCTCCCCAATACCTATTGTGAAGACACAGGAATTGGTACAGATACTGACCAGTCAAAGGCCCTTAAATGACCTCGACACTAGTGGTTATACCTGACCAAGTTTGAATTATTTCTTCTTCAGGGTCTTTTGTCTCAAAAATGGCTAATTTTAACATGTCATTAAGAAAAAATGTCACATTATTGAAGTCATTTCATAATATAAGTTGTTTTAAGGAGAATAAATGGATATCTTTTAGAATCTAGGTAAATATATTTGTGCCCACAAGCTTTATAAATATACAAATATGTTTAAAATATATAGTAAAATGTTTGCAAACATAAATGTGTTTGAAACACACAAATACCATCAAATACATATGAAAAAATTCCCTTAAATGAAGTAAGAAATCTATCATTCTTCCATCCGGTCTGTTGACAAACATTTATATAATGTTTTCTATAGACCAGACACTCTTGCAGGTAATGGGAACTGAGGTGAACTTGCTGTTCTTGTTCTTAGTGCACGAAGGCAGGTATGAACAGACAATGCCCCAGAGTAGAGAAAGTGCCCAATTTAAGCAAAAAGAAAGATTTCAAGTTGAAAAAAATTAACTCACTGTTAGAGAATGAAGATATATTGTCTCGAGAGAGTTGAGAATGGCTTTCCAGCCATGGGTGAAGACAAGACATTGCATGTGATTTGAAAATAAGTGAATGTGCACATGTTGGCAGAGGCAGGAGGTGGGAGTGGGGGGAGATGGAGTCATATAACAAAACTGGAGAAATCCTCAAAATTTGGACACCTGTCCCAAATAGGAATTTGAATGTATGATACAGTTAATAGGGAGTCATTAGCTTTTAGCCCGAGGAATATTATATTTTACTTTGGTGCTTTGTTTTATGGTTTATGTTCTGTATTAAGGGTGAACTGGAGAAAGCAAAAGGATGTGGGTAATATCCCAGGAGAGAGGAGGAAGCCAGAGCTAAAGAAATTGTATTAATGGAAAAGTGGGAGGAGTATTTGAAAAAAAAAATTGTAAATAAGACTTGGTAGAGTCTTACCATTAGTTACATACAGAGTCAGAAGGGAGGTGGAAGAATATGCTGAGCTAACAGCCACCACTGTTTTAGGCAGGGGTGCCAGCAGAAGAGTAAAAAAATTGGTAGAAAACGAGGGGTTGTCTATTATATTGGATATGTACTAATTTAGAATACAACAGAGCAATTTAGTGAGAAGTGTCACTGTTAATCAGCAGGATGGAGTACATGAGATCACTCTAGGAGAATGTGCACAATAAAGAGAAAATATAGAGCACTGCAGCACACTAACAAGTAGGAAATCGACAGAAAGAGCAGATTCTGCACTGGAACAAGGGGAATAACCAAAGAGGTTAGAAGAAGCTGAAGCAGAGGTCATGAAGAATGGTAGGCTTGAGAGAAAGGGAAGAAAAATAGCATAACAATAGGATGTTAGAGGGACATTCTGTTCATTATCTGTATGACAATGAAACAAATTAATTGTTGATAATTTTAAACCCAAACTACCCAGCATTAATGAAATACCTGGCACATGATCAGTGCTAAGGAATGTTCTTTAGGTTGAAGGATGAAACATGTTTGCTGCCAGGAAAACAGTTTGGGGTATGATAATATCATAGACAGGGTTTCCCTAAAGCAAACCCAAATACCCCCGAGTTAACAAGGAATCCCTTAGGCAGGAACGGGTGGGTGCTCCATGGCCACCGGATTCCTGTCTTCCGATAAAGGGGACCACGTGGCCAGCTGAAAGGACTCTGAATTTTCATGTGGCCTAGGGAAGTATCTCTTGTCTGCCAACTACAAAAGATAGTTACAGGGGTAAAAATGGAGGGAAAAAGCCATCACAAAGACTTCACAGATTTCAGGTCAACTTTGGTTCCAGTGAAAGGCGACGGAAATAATATTTCCCTGAGTAAGAGTAATCACTGGAAGATACTGTCGTGCATCTTACTGGGAACTGAGCTCTTTTGTAATATTAAGGGTAGAAAAGTAAACTTGAAGCAGTAGATGATATATCAGGTAAGAATACCTAGCAAGAGACCTGATAAAATTATTAGACATCCAGGGATAGATTGTTGGGGGGCAAATATAGCACAAAAGGCTCAGAGAGGATCTGGACAATTTACATAATGTGAGAGGGAACTGGATGCTTCCAGAAAAAGAACTCTTGATAAAAGGTCTTACTAGTTCCTTAGTAAAGAATTAACTTGCTTCCTTAAGAGGAAGCAAACCAATATGTGAAAACCTATTGTGGCAAAGGTGTCATTTAGAATATTTAATTATATTGTGATAAATGAAGAGTAGAACATGAGATCTTCTCACTCCATCAGACAGTTCTAGTTTGTTAAATATTTTTGTGGTAAATCCCTTTCAATAGATAGACATATAGATACGGTAGAGATGCAGTCACCTGTATCTCTTTCTATAGGTAACTATGATGATATCAGTGTGAAAATGTGTGTGGATGTTTGTGAACATAGACACTGATATACCAGGATTATAAACATGGTTATGAACACAGACATAGGTGTTTGGACTTGATAGGCACAGAATGGACTCAGGTACCTGGGACTATGAAAAAATTATTGAAAGTTGACCTCAAGAGACTTATTTCACACTATAGGTATCTATAAAATAAATGACATAACTTTCAAGCTTTACTATGAAATATTATCAGAGGGAAACAGGTGGGACCAGAGGGCAAACGTGATGATGTCTAACGTGATTGTTGCTGGAGCCAGACAACAGAGAGGTACTTATTTTCCTAAATTGCCTACTTTTCATTTGTTGAAATGTTTTCCCACAATTCAAGTGTGTGTGTTGTTTTTTTTTTTAACTGAAAGTGTATTTCTGCCTCAAAGTGTTAGGTGTTAAAATAGCATATAATTAGGTACTAAACTGCAAGGTAGAGATTATTAAGTCAGTGAACAGTCAAGGGGAGTGACAAAAAAGGAGATGAGACTCAAAGCAAGATAATAAAATACCGTTTGGATAAGATGAATAGCTGGATGGGCATTTTAGGCAAGGAAATGTGGTTGGGGAAAGGAAAAGAGGTACATTGTTGAATAACAATGTGAGTTTGTACGAGAAGTGGAGGACTTATGCAAATATTGAATTAGGCAGGTAGCTCTGGATCCTGGAAGAGCTCAATTTCATATTTGCATAGTTAGAAATAGCAACCCGCTGATGGTTTCTGAAAAGAATATATAGATTCTTTTATCAAAGATCTACTTGGTGTAAGATAAAGAACAGATAGAAAAATAGCCGAAAGCCCTGCTAACAGGCCTTTCAGTATCCCAGAGGTGATGTGACACAGACATAATGGTGCAGTGATTAGGAAAGAATGGATGGATAAGAAAGGGCACTTGAAGTAGGAATTAAATATTCAGTGACTGTCCAAGGGTGAAGCAAAGGGATGCTTGTGGCATCAAAATAAATAGAATGTTAAAGATAAGTAAATCAAATTTTTATTCATTGCAAGATAATTTGGGGAATAACTGGGGAGCTGATTAAAGGTTTTGAAAGATGATATGGTCAGATATTTTAAAGATGTATCTTCATTTAATTTTTTTGGTGTTTTAGAAGCCTGATTTTCTAAACCCCTTTTTTTCAAATAGAAGTATAGCTGATATTCCAAGTGTATACTATATATAGGCAGGTATTCCAAATATATGAAAGTATAGGAAAACAGGGTCCACTCTATTAAAAGTTGTACTTTTCTTGCAGACAGGACAAAAATGAAATGACCATTCTAACATACCCACCTAAGAAGTCAGTATTCATGACACAAAATTCTCATTCCATAAGAATGTAAGGACATCTCAATCATCACTCAGTGCATCTGAGTTTATTAAGATTGCGCATAAAAAGAAAGAGGCTGGACTACAACACAGTTTTAAAATATCCAAGTGAATTTAGTTCAGTATTTATGGAACTGAGTATATTTTATTCTAATACAGAGCAGCTTAATGCAATTCAGAATCTGAACAAACACAGTCCTATGCAGGGGATAAAGCCTAAGAGTGACAAGATGCCAACACATTATGACAGCTACTGTGCTGCCTGACCTGGAACATTTATGCATTTTCTAAAAGTGCATAAAAAGCAAATTTTATCATTGCTTCCAGCACATCAGCCTTACATTTTTAGTTTTTACTACCCACAATCCCACGGGCTCTGGTAACACATCAAACTGCAGCTCATTAGTTAACATTTTAAAAGGACACGAATTTAAGATGCTCCCCCAGGTGCCCTGATTTCAGCAGTTTTGCTTCATATGCCAAACAGCAGACAAATCACTAGCCCTAAAAACAGCTAACACGACTATTATTATCAACAATGAAATCCACCCACAAACTGAACCAGGGCCAGCCAACCACTCTGAACGCCGACAGCATCACGGGGCTTTCCGACTGTGGGGACACGGAAAGCAGCTGCGATTCCCCATACTTAATGCAGATGGTGGAAAGTTAGCGTTTTTGTTGGTGCTCGGGACCAGGCCGGCTGCTGAACGCACCACCAAGAACTTGCACAGATGTACACAGCGATGCTGCAGTTAGTTCCAGATTTTAGTTCCAAACTGATCTTTTCATCTCCCACCTGCTTCTCTTCCTGCATTTTCCTCCTCAGATCATTTCATTATCATCTACCCAATGGCTCAAACTAGAAACCTCCAAATTGGTTTTCTCTCTGCTCTCACCCACTAAAGGCAGAAAACTGCAGTTCAGCTTCCTCTGCTCCTGCCCTGCTGCCACACCTGAGCTTCCTTAAATTGGGCTGGTGTTTAGTCACACTCATTGATAACATAGTATCCTGTTTCTCATAAATTAGAGAGGACACATTGTAGACTTGTGGATAAAAGCTTTAAAGACTTAATAATTTAAAAACTAGAAATAAAATTAGCACTTGGTTCATCTCCATGTAGTGCCTAAACTCGTATTCAATATTCATAGGACTGATAATTTTTTTAAACTTTCCATTATTCCCAAAAAAAATTATTTTTCAGAAAAAAGTATATTGAGGTATGCAAGTGACTGAACTGAGAATTAGAGATTCTGTCCTCCTATTGTTTAGAGGTTGGTTAAGGATGTGTTCCCTTCATTCTTCTCCTGGTAGGCAACTACACACGTGGCAAATCTGAGTTATTCAGAGACTTATATCATCTCTGGCTATAAATGCGGAGGTTGATATGGACAGAGAGCTACTTAGTTCCTATTTTTCCATAGAAACATTATTTCTTCTCAAACCTAACCCCGTGTTTTAAGGACTTTAATAAGATCTACTCTATCAACAACAGCTTCGAAGGGGGCTCGTATGGCTGACGTCGTCCCTCCACCAGGACCACTGTGACCAGTCTCACCAGGGGGTAAGCCTCCTGCAACGTGACAAGCAGTCACCTTGGAGACACAGCAAGAGTGGCTTCATTCAGTGCCCTTTCCTTTAGTGCCTTACTTTGAAAGCCACTTACACTTGAATGTATTATTTAACATGGTGAAAAATGCATTGCTCTTCCAGACCTTCAGAGCTCGACAGGTTTAAAAAGCTTTGTAAAACCTTTCTGAAACAAAAATAACCCTTCCCTGGGAGGGACAACGCATGGCGCTCATGCAAGGATTACCAGCAGTGGGCCAGGATGAACAAAACCATTAAGTGAGCCACTTTATGAAGTCTGGTGGCATGGAGCCCCCATACCCAGGTTTAAAAGGGCCTCATATGTCATAAACCAATTATCCTCTCATCATGCCTGAGAGAAGAACAAAATTGTTGTAGCTGTGCCCATGAAGGTAAGTGTCAAATCCTAGACCTAGAGACATAAATGTGGCCAACAGAAGTAAAATTATTTGATCCAGCTAAAATAACAGACTAAAATAGAAGCAGTTTTCCCATTTCCTGAAAGATAGAATAAACCAACCCTACTTACCAAAACAGTAATAACTAATTCAATTAGGTTATTTAAACATTATCTGAGGACTCCTATGTTTATAGCAGCATTACTTACAAATTCCAAGATATTGAAACAACCTAAATGCCCCGGAACAGATGACCAGATCAAGATGTGTGATATACCCACAATGGGATACTAGTCAGTAATCAAAAAAGATCAACTCATGTTGCCATTTGCAGTGACATGAGTGGAACTGGAGTGGAACTGGAAGGGATTATGCTAAATGAAATGAGGCAGAAAAAAAGATAAACAGCAGGTGTTTTTACTTATAAGTAGAATAAAGAAAAGCCAAAGAGAGATCAAACAAAAACCTAAAACTAACCAGTGAAAACTGACCGTAGATATGTGGCTTTCAGAGGGAGAGAGGGAAGGGAACTAGTTAGAGGAGACCACAGTGGACTATGGTGGAAGACTGTGGGTGCATCAGTAGACAGAGCTCTGTAATGACTACGCCTGAGGGGGGATGTCGAGACCATCAAAACTCTGGCAAGAATGTTGAACAATGGTGCTGTAATCATTTTTTAAAATCTGAAATGTTAATGTGTTCACTTGGGGCAGTATTTCAATGTTATTATATTACAATATACATTGTAGTGCTCTTTTTACTCATTTTTACTTTCAAATAAGGCATTTTAAAGAAAAAATAGCTAACAAATTTATATATAACTTTTCAAAACACCCTTTAAGCTAGACTTACAGCACACTTGGGAAGAATGAGATCTAGTATCTCTGTACTATGCCACCTACTTAAGCTTGATATGTTTCCCAGAATTCTCCTTTCTGTATGATCCTTAAAGAGGGTTGACTACAGAGACATCTCTGAGACAAATGGACTCCATATCTAAATCAGGTATCTTATTTTGCGTGCAGCATGAGCCACAGTACAGCTCACATATATTTTGAATATGCTGGCTACTGTGGTATCTTATGTCTGATCTTCTCCCTGAGTTTCTCTAACTCCAGCCAGGTAGATTTTTAGAATTCTGCAAGAGTAAGTTTCTCCGCAGGTCATCTGTGTCACCAAGTAAGACTGGAGATGGTGGCAGTGATCTCAGTCTCCAGCACAACTTTGTAGTTTCCAGTCTATCCTATATTCCATTTTGTCTTGTTCTAAACTTTTTCACACCTATTTATTCTTTCCAACTCTGTCCACTTCAGGCTCAGCACTCAATGAAAACCAACCATCACACATAAATCTGTACTTGCACAGTGTCAACTCCCTCTAATAAATCTCTTCTTTTATCTTTCTCCTGATAGTCTTCTTGCACTGATCAAATCTGCAGTGGCACAGAAAGCATGCCAGGTCCTATAATAGGTCCTGCATTGCGGTATATTGTGCAATTAAACTCTCATAAAACTCCATCTTAAAGTAAATTAGATGAACAAGATTGTTGAAATGCTAAAAGCTATTCAAGTTTCTATCTTGTTTAATTCAAACTTTGCTATTTTCTTGGGTCACATAAGCTCGATGACACTTTCTCTCCAATCAAATCACATTGAACATTGAACATCAATATTAGGAATGTCTATGATAAGGTAAAGAACTCACAGCAAAGAACAGGCTAAAATGTGGATCCAGAAGGAAATACATTGATTACAATCAGGTAAAATAAGAGTAATTTCACCAAGATGGTGACTTAGTTGCTTTTTTTGTGAGAAGAACCAAAATCAGAAGCAACCTCATAGCAATTCAAGAACAAAACACCACTGGGAGAATTCTACAGAAGGGAAGAAAGACTGAAGTGTACTGTTATTTCAAAGACCAAGATAGTGTTGGAAAGCTAAGAGAAACAGCCATACATTAACCATTGCAACCCCTTACCCCCACTCCCCAAATCTGGCCAGGGCCACACCCTGTGTAGCAGTCTCCCCTCAACCTCAAATCACTCCAGTGAGAAAAGAGGACCCAAAAGAGACAACTAGTCCCCGAAGTGCGGACCACCCTGAGGGAGACCCTGTTTTAATTTTGCACTATGGGGATCACAGTGGGATCTACAGGCCTCAGAAACTGGGAATCTGAAGGAGAAAAGGGGAAGGGACTTACAACAACCTGGGCATGGGATCTCGGAAGAATGAGCTCATGTCTGCAGTGCCCAAGCTGTAATCCCAAACAGCAGCTTCGCTCATCTGCAGAACCAAATTTAAGGCCACTCTAACCAGGGAACTCTGATCCATGCTCTATGTGAGCTATAAACGCCCTGCTACACCAGGAAGCTAACTCACAGTCCATTTGCTACTAATATAAGACACAGTCCCAAGCACCTAGTAAACCTGATCAGAGAATTCAGGCAGCTGCAGAGTTGATTCTACACCTCCACTTGGTAGGGAACCAAGCCAGCATTCCTCTCCAACTGTTTTTAGAGAGTGGCACAGCACTGTACCCATCTCTGCCTTTACAGCTCAACCAGTTAGTTGCCTTACCCCAAATGAGTCATAATAGCCGGCACCACCTGCCTAAGGAAATTACCAGCAGACACAGCCAGAAACCCACACTAAGCTGACTAGTAAAGAATTACTTCTGCTAAAGCAAATTTGTAAGGTCTGGCAGAAAAGCCAATTATTCAAATGTGCAAATGCAAATATAAAAAAATCAAGAATTATAAAAAAGGTAAATATGACACCATCAAAGGAAACTAATAAAGCCCATAGCTAACATTACTCTCAAAGGTGAGAAGTTGAACAATTTTCCTCTAAGATAAGGAACAAGATAAATGTGCCTACTCTCACTATTCCTATTCAACACTGTACCAGAAATCTTAGCTAGAGCCTGCAGGTAAGAAAACAAGAGATAATCACAATTTGGAGAAGCAGTAAAACTGTCTTTATTTGCAGATGATATGATTTTATATGTAGAAAATTCTAGAAACTCAATCAAAAATCAGTTACATTTCAACCAAAATCCTATTAGATCTGATATTGAATTCAATTAAGTTGCAGGATACAAAGTTAACATGTATATACAGAAATTCTACAAAAATTAGTAGCATTTCTATACATTATGAATTTCTGAAAAAGATATAAAGAAAATAATCACACTTACAGTAGCATCAAGCATAACAAAATAAGTTTAACTCAGTACAGGAAAGACCACCATGCTTTAAACTACAAGACAGTGGTGAATAAAAAGTGAAGAAAACTCAAATAAATGGACTGATAGCCCTGTTCATGGATTGGAAGTATATTATGTAAATGTCAGTATTACCAAAAGCCATTTACAGGTTCAGCACAATTTCTATCCAGAATCCAATGTCATTCTTTACAAAATTTGAAAAAATACTCTTAAAATTTATATGGGACCATAAAGTTTGTTGAATATTTAAAAATATTCTGAGAAAGAAAAACAAAGCAAAAAGTATTACACGTTCTGATGTCAAGCTATGCTAGAGCTACAGTATCAAACAATAAGATACTTGCACATAAACAAGTAAACCAATAAAAAAGAAATGCAATCCTAGAAATAAATGCAACATATTTGACAAGGCAACCAAGAATATTCAAATAGAGAACAGTCTCTTCAATAAAATGTGCTGGAATATTTGAAGAGCATGTAAAAAAATGAAATTGAAATCATATACGATGCACAAAAAATTAACTCAAAATGGATTAAAGATTTACATGAAACTTCTAAAAGAAAACAAAAATAAAGCTTCTTGACAGGTAACACACACATATATGTATATACAAATTTAATTCAATTCCACTTCAGGATATTTAATTTAAAATACTAATTTAAAAAGTATCTATACCCCCATATTATAGCAGCATTATTTATAATATCCAAGTCATGGCCACAATCTAAGTGTCTATTGAAAAATGAATAAAGAAGTTGTTATATAAAAACATAAGTGTGTATATATATGTATCTCACACAATTATATTCATCCATGTAAAATGAGAAAATTCTATTTGTGACAAGATAGACAGATCTGGGATCCCTTATGCCAAGTAAAACAAATCAAACATATGAGAAATACTGCATAATCTCATGGCTATGTGGAATCTAAATATAAAACAAGAAAGAGTCCAGACTTGTATTCACCAGAGGCAGAGCATACAGGAGAGGAAATTGGAGGGAGAAGGTCAAAAGTTGTAAATGTCTAGTTACAGGGTAAGTTAGCACTGGGGCTATAAGGTACAATATGATGACTACAGTTAACACTGCTGGATGATATGTAGCAAAGTCAGTGAGAGTAAATCCTAAAGGTTCTCAAGGAGAATTTTCCTCCCTTGCATATCTTTATTTTAAACCTTTCTTTTTAATGGCTCTATATAAGAACAATATTCACTAAAATTATTGTGATAATCATCTCACAATATATATAAATATAAGTCAAACCATCCTGCCTAAAATGTGCCTAAAATGTATACAACTATGTATGCCATTTATTTCTCAGTACAGCTGGGGCAAAACTGGGGTTTCCCTTGCAATCCAATAGAACATTCCCATTTGGTATAATTGGGTCTTATTTTTTGGGCATGGAAATACTCAGAACAAATTCTATATAAATTCCCAGCTTAACATCCCCAGGCCCCAAAAACAGCCAATCAGATAATACAAGTAAGAACATCGTACTTTTGGAGAGCAGAGGAAACCTGCATCAGCGAATTTTCTTCCAAAGTGAGAGTAAGTTGGGAAGGAGGAGGTCAGGTCAGGAAAAATAAACAGATGAGCCTAC
The DNA here is from genome assembly GCF_000260355.1 of Condylura cristata. NCBI lineage: Eukaryota > Metazoa > Chordata > Mammalia > Eulipotyphla > Talpidae > Condylura > Condylura cristata. Next base: position 29,656,375 of record NW_004567114.1, on the reverse strand, counting down.
ATCAGAGGGAGTAATTTGTGGACGCTCCTGGATCACAGTGCTGAGAAATTCCAGGATGGGAGCTGTACCCACCACAGTGGCACGGGCTACAAGTTTCAGGAGAGGGCTGTTTTGGAGTGGAATGGTAGTGCACCTGAAGCCTCTAATTGTCAAGAGGAGATTTAGGTGAAAGCATTGGGAGCTTTATTAGTGACAGGTGTTTACAAAACCAAGCAAGCAAAATATCAAGTTTTACTTAATTTTAACAAGGACAAAAAGCAGGTCAAAAAGAACAGGACACCTTGGATTAATATTAGGGGAAGAGTATACATGCGCTCTTTTTTTATGACTTTGCAACTGTTCTATATTTTTTTTAATTATTTCAAAAGAAACAATAGTCGGGCCTCATCTAACCCTTGTTTGAGTCTGCTCAGGCTACCAGAATATGACACCACAGACTGGGAAATTCAGACAACAGACATTTGTTTCCTCGTTGTTCTGGAGGTCAGAAGTCCAAGATCCAGGTGCTCAAGGCTGGTTCTGGTGACAGTGACGCTGCCTTCTAGGCTTATACCTGCACTTTCCTGCAGCATCCTCTCTGGTAGAGAGATGTCAAGTCTCTTCTTATAGAGTTATAGGCTGGGGACCCACCCTTACGACCTCTTTTAAACTTAACTGCCTTGTTAAAGGGACTGTCTAAAAAAACTGTCACACTGGGAGCATGGTTACCACATACGAGTTTTGTGGGGGTACAAATCAGTCCGTCAGGGTACTATCCCTATCTCTATATTTTTGTATCCCGGTGTGACCCTGTGGTAACATCACCAGGTGGTCCTCATGGGCCCACCTCCTGGTGCCGGAAGGTGTGATTCTCTCCCCTTGAGTCGGGGTGGGAATGGAGACTTTCTTCTGACCTTCAGAACAGAACTAAGATGACCACATGTTTGAGACTACATCATGTAAGGTTCTGAGTCTTTCCTCTGCTGGTTTTAGGGAACAAGCTGCCACACATGACATATGGTGACCCCAGAGGCAACAAGCAGCTTCTGGGTCCTAGGAGCACAAGGATTAGTTCTGTTGACAGACTTCCTGAGGTCAGAGAAGGATCATGTCCCCATCAGGCCCCCAGGGAGACTGCATTGGAGATCAACTGACACCTTCACAGCAATGCTGAAATCCACAATGGAGGGGCCCAGCCCAGCTGTGCCAAATTCTAGCCACAGAAACTGGAATCTGTATTTGGTACATAAACTACTAAATTTGTGATAATATAGCAGATTCTGCAGTAGATAAATAGCACGACTCCCTCCTTTGCCTCCACTGCTGACTGAATCCAGGACTCACTACTAGCTAACAGCACAAATAATAATGAAGCAGCCTGAGATCAGGTAACAACAGATAAACTTCCACCAAGCTTGTTCCTTCTCTGGCTGAGGGAAAGGCAGCTCCTGCTGTGCTGTGAGCTGCTCCATGGAATGTCCCAGGTGTCAGCAAGTTGATGTTTCCATCAGCAGCTGAGGCCTATCAACAGGCTGTCCATAGTCACGTGAGTGAGACTACAGATAGCGCCAGGCTGGGCAAACTAGTGTCCTAGTGGGCAAACTATGGGAATCTGTGTTGAGATGCTGAATCGAAGGTCCCAGCTAAGTCATACCTGGACTTCATATCCACAGAACAGTGAGATCACGAATACTTGTTTTAAGTTGCTAAGTCTTAGGGTTATCAACTTCTGTGTAGCAAGACAACATTCTGAATGGCTGAGGGCTGAAAAGCATGTCCATAGTCTTAGTAAACATGAAAAATTAACCTGTCCAAAGCTAGGGATGTGATGGAATGAGAAATTTGGGGAAAGGTGGTAGGAAAGAGAGCTTATGCCTTTGTTTCCACAGAAGGATCAAGAAAAGATGTCAAAGGTCAGCAACAAAGTGATTCACTGTGTGAGGAACATTAAGTGAAGGGTGGGATGGGGAATCGTTTTCGTTATGAATGTCATAAAACTATTTAACTCGTTTAACTTGGTGTAACTGTAGCTGTGATAAAAATTTAAGCTTTAAAAGATTTCCTCATTGGGCCCTCCCTGGTGGCGCAGCGGGTTAAAGCCCAGCACTGAGAATCTAAAGCCGCTTCCACATGAGTTCGATTCCCGCCTGCCCCGGAGGTGACCACATGGCATGGCAGACCTCTCCTGACCTGCCCGCTGCTCCCCTCAGCAGTGTACTTCGACAGTCTGCCTGTTCTGCTCCCCACTCTGTCTCTGGTGAAGCCTCTCGCCGCCCCTGAGCCTCTGGCCTGTACCCCAGTTCTGTATGCACAAATAAATAAATCTTTAAAAAAAATTAAATAATAAAAAAAAAGGATTTCCTCATTGTACAATCCACGTGTGAATTTTTGCCTCATTTATATTCTCTTATTAAAAATGTCAAAAAGTTGATGAAGCCCTGCTTACAACAACATGGATGGAACTAGAGGAAATTATACCATGTGTAGAGAAAACAGATGAACTAAAGAAAACAAAAATAAATTTTTGAACGTTGAGCCCAATCCATGCTTACCAGAAAGGAAAAAACAGTGGATAAATTGGAGAAATGCAGACAATGATTATGGGTAAGGATAGACTTGGATTTTTTTAGACAAACTTAATGTAATATATGCACATTGAAGTATCACTGAAAATAAATTTAAATAATAATTTTAATACTTACAGTTTTAAAGAGATTTTACATATGCTAATTTGTTCCTTATTTTAACCTCTGCACAGAAGTTAAAAGATGCTATTCCTACAGTTTAAGAAATTGGAATTACCATTTTAGATGACTTGCCCAAGCCACACAATGAAGTAATGTTGAATTCAAGGTTCAAATTCAGACCCTCTGATTCCTATTCTAATTATATGATCTTCAGACAGTCTTTTATACTGTGACAGTTGATATAAAATCAGAAATTATGTCAGATATTATGGATGCTCCCAATGATAGCAGTTGTATATTTAATTATTTAAAAATATTTTCATATTAAAATCTGTTAACAGAATTAAAATATTAATACAATATACTCATTTTCTGTATTTCACAGTCAAAATAAATTTTCATTTATATTAAAATTTAAAACCAAAAGGGCAGAACTGAGAAGGAAGCCATCAAGGTAAAATTTAGGATCTGGGAAACAGTCCTCCATCTTTGGATACCAAGGATTCTTCATAAGATTTTTCAGGAAAAACACCCTCACAGCATGGAAGTGTTCAACTTAAAGTAGTAAGAGATTAAAGATACCAAAAAGGCGGCATAGTTTTTGGCAATCAGGAGATAAAACATTTTATGATTACCTACTTTCTGTAAATTTGGAGGCCAGGCAATTTAAATGACAAAGCAAGTAAACGCATAATTGAGTACCAGATTTCAAGGATTGTAGCAGCAGGAGAATGCTCAGAAGGATGGATTAAGAGAATAGACTTTTAGGCCCCAAACTTTGGGATATTTGGTTGAGCCCAGAATCATTCTCAGTGGAGTTTTATCTCCTCTTAAATGTGAGTGAACTCAGTGACTCACTTTTATCTAAGCCCATGTCTGATTTTGAGATTTAGCTACCAGGAGCAAGATGAAAATCCACTCAGCCATGAGGATTTAGGCTCAAAGCCAGATTAGAGTCAAGCCAGGGAGAACTGATGTTGAATTTCAAAACATTTGCTCTGAGATTGTCCTTCTGGAAGTCAGGGATGGGTTCATCGGTGCCATACACTGAGGTCAAGTGACTCCTGCACTAGGAAATAGCAGAGAGCCAAAAGGGGTGACAGGCTACAAAGCTTACAAACTACAGATGAATAAATCTGTCCATGAACATAAATCCTAAAATCAAAAATGAGTGACAACTGAATTTCATGTATCTATGCATGATATATGACACATACATAACAGAGATAAATTATGCACATTTCCTATACCCACTAAGAAGCAATATTGACCCCGTTTTCATGACCACTATATTTAGTAGATCTGAGCATAAGTTAAACTTCCACAGTTAGCTAAAGTTTCTGAATTCAAAGAACAACTAGTTTTCTAGAACTATTTACACTGGGGTAAAATAACCTGATGATTATCTACATAAGTATTATTTTTTCTTTCTGTAGTTAGCTCTAATTTCTCACATTAATTTGGCTTTCAGTTTCTTGAAACTTCAATGATTAACTTAGCATTTGGGATTCTAATACTACTAAAATGAAATTTCTAAGCTAATATGTATGTGCATGTATATACACATATGTGTGTATATATGTCTTTGTGTGTATATATATACACCACACACACACTATATATATATATATATATATATATATATATATCCCACCCCTGGACTCATAAATGTGTCTTTTCAAAGAGGTTAAAAAAAGGACTATCACTATCATACTGCTAACCTGCTGTTTAAAGCCAAAAAGGAAAAGTTTGAAAAACATTCACTTTGGGCAACTTTCTGCTTTGGGGATTATTAGCTCTCTTGCTTAATAATAACAATGTCCACAAATAAAGATATTCAAGACTCAGCAAATAAAAACTCCCATTGTCTAGGCATGATAAGGTTCTCAAAAGAAATCACTTCAACAATATTGACTTAAGCCCCATTTCAGTAATGATTCATTTTATATCCTCTGACTTGTTAAATCACTACACTTAACTTTTATTTGTTCACTCTATTCTAACCAGCAAGAAAGTTATTAACATGATATCCATGCATGTTCCTTTTTAAAGCTATTCTGTATTCTGATTCCTTTCGCTGAAGGTAACAACTTATTTGCTCATTACACTTTCATCTATGCACAATTTTAATGTATTTAATCTGGACCAGGAAAACTGTCCTCTAATTTAATTTGAACAGAGAGACAGTTTCTAGGTGTCTTAGCACAGAAGCATGAGGCACAGTATAAAATTAGAGTAGACTGATGTCCAGCAAAAATGTGGAAATAAACCCCTTCCTAGCCACTTCCTACCTTCAGTTTGGCTGTTAGAACTCCACTTCTCACAGGGAGTTTCAGAAAGAACCATCTATGGTAAAAGCTCTGATCCCGTGAAGATCATTCATATTGTCATTTGAAGGGATAAATTCCAGAAGGGAAAACAGCTGGCTGATACACACTGAAATGTACACGTTTCACCTAAGTACTTTCAGTCATGTGAAAGGGTATGGGAGATGCTAACATAAGTTTCTGGGGCTCTCACATAAGAAGAGAATTTCCGGGGCTGAAGTCTGTTCTGGTATAGCAAGAAAGCTAGGAGGACATGCTTTAAAAAAAAAAAATTTAAAAATTTATTTATTCATACAGAACTGGGGTACAAGTCAGAGCTGCAGGGTGGTGAGAGGATTCACCAGAGACAGGGCAAGGAGCAGAACAGGAAGATCAATGAAGTACACTGCTAAGGGGAGCAGCAGGTGGCCAGGAGAGGTCTGCTGTGCTATGTGGGTCACCCTCAGGGC
>NW_004567114.1:29643323-29650081 GCF_000260355.1 Condylura cristata | reverse complement strand
CTTATGTTTAATAGCTTATCCTAAAAGATCAATAATGTGATCAGCATCATTTGTAATAGCTTATGTTTAATAGCTTATCCTAAAAGATCAATAATTTAATTTTTTTTATGTTTAATAGCTTATCCTAAATGATACAGTATTATTTAAATAACAATGCCTTTTCATTGCATTTGTAGGGAAAAACCAGAATGATACCTCCGTTAAAGCCCCTTGGACGATTTGCAAGGCTGCTTTGTGAAGACCATGAAGTATGGCTCCAGGGTTCACTGAAGCAACTGAGAAGAAGAGAGCTTTCCTACTTGCCCAAACCTTTGCTTGAACACTAATTCAGTGGTACTGTAAAGGGTAATCCCCAGGGAAAGGGGAGGTTACATGTTCCCTGCCTTACCCTAAGGAAGGGTGGTGTTGGCCAGAGGTAAATATAGAAAAGACTGGGAGAAGGAAGAAACAGAGAGGAAGGAAGAAGCAAGAGAAAGCAAGACTTGGAAGAGGCACATGGAACAGAGAGACTTGAGAAGAAGCCGTGCCTGCTTTTCAACATTGAACTTGGAACTCAGGGGACATAGTAGGAGACAAATGAAAGAGATAGAGAAGTGGCTGAGAGATCTCTGGGGAAGCTGACAATGACAGCCTTTATCTTGACTTGAATTTGATTGTGCTCTTTTCCTTCCAAGCTTGCCTGGCCCCTTCTTCCCTTTTCCTATTGTTCTCCACCAGAAGATGGCTTAGGCTTGTGGCAAGCTTTGGGGCCAACCTTTTGGCAAGGCATTTACCCACTAGGGGATGGATAACTTTACATGCTTCATTTGGAAATTTTAACTATACTCTCTCTCTTCTCTTTATGGCACCCTAACTGTCTCTCTGTTGCACACTAATTATATTAAAATTCTTTTCCATTGAAGTCTTACAGAGTATGTTTTGTTTTAATGCAGAGGATGGCAGAAACTCTTTAGAGTGGGCAAGTTTGGGAGTTGTAAGGTCCCCTGACTAGTAGTAGCTGTGGTACACATCTAAATAAGGTATACCATCTGTGATTTTCATCTCCATCCCTTTCATGTCATTTGTTTTTTCCTCCCTGGTAGCAGTGTATGTTCTTAATAACTAATAAAAGCTAATCATTCAAAATAACTTATTTTTCTACAAATTTTCAGCCTTGAATAAGGATGTAAAAAAAATTGGCATGCCTGCCAGAAAAATAATGTAAATATAAAACAAAGATAGAATTTGTGAGTTTTTAATTTGCTTTTTGTTATCATTTTATTTAATAATATGAAATATATAGCTACTATTGGTTGCTACACATAAGCATTGCTGCTAGGATAATTCTAAAATCATTTAACTTTATATGTCACCTGTACATTTGAGAATACATGTGTGACACCCTAGGAACAAAGCTTAAAGGCAAGTCATGATCACAGCTGAGAAGAATTCAACTTTGATTGTCTTTCATCTTCTACATACATAATTTCCAATTACAATTACAATCTACATACAAGTATGTAGATGAAATTGAAAGTAAAAAGATGAGACAGAGTATTTTAAAAAGAATCTTTTCTGATGCCCCATCTGAGTTCAAGAAGGATCTCAACTCTTAATGTGTTTAGCAAGTATTATACTTAACCATCATTTTTTACTAATCAAGCAATAAGAGTTAGATAAATATATCACCAGGCTTTTGGCGACAGCACAGTCTGGTGGATAATAAGCCCAGAGTTTATATTCACATGTATTAAAAGCACTACAGGAAGTGTAATGAGTGGTGTAAGTCACTTAGGGCCGGTGACTCCATACCTACTGCCTACAGTGCAGCATAGCTCTTAGCAGTTGGCATTGAGAATGCTTCACTCTCATGACAATGGGGCTTCACACATTAATCTGCCTTTAAAGTGTGAATAAGTTGGGAAATTTATGAGGAGAAAGCAAGATTACTGCAAAAGCCTGGAGTTTGAAGGCAGAAATAAATTAGAGAACAATGCTAACATTCTTCTCAAGGCAGGAATGTCACCATGAAACCAATTCCAGGACTTAGGCCTAAGGAATGAAAACTTGGAAATAATGAGGGACATGAACTAGCACACTAGGTCAGAAATTTTAGGTGGCCACCATATATCTCCCATGACAGAAGATTAAAGCTCCCCATATCTCTGTTGCAAAAGTCAAGGTTTATCCTAGACACTAGGAAATCATCCTAGTATAAAACAGGAGTTCAACCCAGAGGGAAATAAGAATGAAGTATCCAGAAAGAAGATAGGTTTGCAACTCTAAAGTCCTGGAGAGGAATTGAGGGTCTTGAAGAAAAATGTTTGTGCATATTTTAATGATCCAATGTAGATAGTTTCTATGTGACAATGGAGAGGAAGGAATGTAATTATCAACCCCATCTTCTAAAGTGACTACTTTGAAGCTTCTTTTGAAATGAACTATTTCTTCAGGAAAGAAATTTCCTGGAAATAAAATAGCTGAGAAAGGAGTGAGAAGACATGCAGATGTCTCCACACTCATCCACATAGATTTGGTAACTTAAACTTAGTTCTTTTAATGTAAGAAGGAATATACCAACTTACTAAGACGTACACAGCTGTGGGAAACTATAACCTACTCAAAATGAGTATAGTTTTTACTTTGCTTGGTTTAGTGTGGCTTGGTATAGCTTTCACAAGAGATGTGACAGATATTATCTGCTAAGAAGGCATATACTTTTTTCTGTCTATTGGTATGAATTTCTATGTAGAAATTAAAACCTTGGACAATGATAGAAAGAGAATGGACTATGAAAAGGAAAAGAAAGTTCTGGGAAAACCAAAGACATACTCTGCTTATTTAACATTTGTTTCTGGACTCAGCTCCAGTGGAGAAATAGCAAAGGCACCCAACTGAACAGACAGAAGGTAGCCTTAAACTGAGGAAACATTGTGTTATATTGTTGTTTGTGCTTTAGAAGAACAGGATTTCAGGTCTTGATTAAGCCTGAAAGAATTGCGATGGGAAGGAATTACAGTATGGTTAATATCTGTCTATGCAGTCTTTCTAATATCCTCATTCCTCATTGTGTTATAAAAAACACTTAAGAAAAGACTATTTGATAGCAAATTGATTCTTTCTGCATAAAAATTGAGAATACAGACTCTGAATAAGAGATAACAGTAATTTTCAAACACAGTATGTATGAAGTCTCTCTGATGAAAAATCATAATGGGCAATGGTTTCAACCACAAATCAAAGATCATTGCCATATGGGCGCAATGATGCCACCTGCTACATGGTATCGACCCTCTCAGCCACATCAGCCACAGTCTCATACACAGACGTTAATTACCATTAAACATTATTTGATGCAAAAAAAACAAACATCACAATATTTTTCTTTCATGTACCAACATGCAGCAAGATGATGACATTTAGAATAAGTTCAGATTTTCAGCTCTGTAATTCACCTTTAAACTACTTGTGGACAAATAAAAATTATAAAGTAACATTTTATAGAAGAGTCTGGTTAACAATGAATTGCAATCTCAGTAGTTATTTGAAAATATCATTTTTTAAATATATCATTCCATTAGAATAGTTTCCAAAAGATTAATATAACTCAAGGGTGTGTCTACTTGTTGCACTCTGAAATTTTTTGGAGTAAATAAAGACATCACTGAAACAATTCTGGAAAGGAGGAACTTTAGGAGAGATTATGCATTTTTGAATCATAGTATTATAAAGAAATGTTTAAAAATTTAGGCAAACAACTTGTACTTTTACTAAATAGCGCATATTATGTTTCTGAAGGCCATAGGTATATTTCTCCAATATTTTAGGAAATGTATTTAAATTACTCACAGTTCAGCTGACTCATGCACACAACGATGGAAAAATCCATTATTTCTTTATGTCTCCCAATGCAGCTAGCATTACCTATACAGAGTAAAAGACCAATAAACATTTATTGGTTGATGTGAATGAAAAATAAATGTGGAAACAGAACACTGCTAGATTATCATATACATAATACATAATGATTTGTCAAACGTGGAAACTTAATAAGCTTACCACAAGCCTTCGGTTACTAGTTCCTTCACCTAAATGATGTTACCACTATGAATAGATTTAAAAAAAAAAAAAACAAAGTTCTGTATCTGTACTCAAGTTTTCTTGCAACATGCATTCCCAGAGTCTTTCAAAAGGCTCTCATTATAAAACATTCTTTCAACAACAGGTCCATCTTTTTGTAACACATAAAATCAAATAATACCATCTCAAATAAAAAAAAAATCTCACACAAAAAAAGAATGAAACTGGCTTACTCCTTTATAGCATATACTAAAATAAATTCAAAATGGTTAAACACCTGAATGTGTGACATGGAATAATAAAATATATGAAAAAGGAAACAGAAGTAACAAGATATTTTGACATTGACCTTAGTTGTGCTTAGTGAATTAATCTCCAACAGCAAGAGAAATAAGCTACTATTAAAAAAATAAAACATCAAACTGAAAAGTTCAGCACGGCAAAAGAAATCATCCCTAAAATTAAAAGGCAGCTTACTGAATGAGAAAAGATATTTGCACACCATATTTTATCTGAGATTAATATCCAAAATACATTTAAAAATTTGTAATTTTTAATACCAAAAAACACAGCCCAGTTAAAAAATATGCAGAGGATCCAAATGACATATCATCAGTGAATATATAGAGAACACCAATAGACACAGGGAAAGATATTCTACACTGTTTATCATTAGAGAAATGCAAATCACAACAATGATATGTCACTTCATACTTGTTAGAATGGCTTATCAAAAAGGTAAATAAGGAATCAAGAAAATAATAAAAAAAAAATTAACAGACAACAAATTAATTAACAACAGTGTCTGATTAGAGACACTGGGGTGCGTGGGGGATCAAAACAAGGAAGGCAATGTTCTTACACAGGGACCATGGTGATGGTGCACTGGTGAATTGGTGGTGGGAATTGAAGGGGACTACACCTGAAAGAACAGAGCGTGCATTGTACGAAAAGGAAGAACAGTATAAAAAATATATACAATAAAAATATTTTAAAGTGAAGAGTAAATCCTGGAAACGAGATGTGAATAAAATGGAACCCAGGTGCACTGTGTCATTGTAAACTTGTGCAGGTACTATGGACTACAGTAGAGGTTTCTCCAATTAAAAATAGAGCTACCACCTGATCCAGTAATCCCACTGCTGAGTATTTGCCTAAGAGTAGGAAACTATAATTTGAAAGACATAGCTCTCCCATGTACATTACCAGCAATATTCACAGTAGCCCAAGTATGGGACAACCCAAGGGTTTGATGAGGGACAAATGGATAAAGACGTGTATTTTTTTTTTCTTTTCCTCCCTCTCTCTCCTTCCGCTCCACACCTCCTCATTGCAAGACCACTCAGGCTCAAAGAACTCTTAACAGGGTGGTTACTAGAGGGAGGGAGGGACAAGGGTGGTAGATGGTGGTGGGTGGGGGTGGTAGAGAGTTGGTGTTGGCTGACATAAACTGCACACCTGAAACTTGTACAGTGTTATAAACTAATGATACTGCAATAAAATAAGTATGATAATGCTTTCTTAAAGTGACATGGATAAAGAAAAATATATGCTGAAAAATTTGTTAAACTGCTATGATGAAGTAACACTCTTAGTTCAAATAATTTTTAATTGTTCAAGTAGTAGGTATTTTCAAGCAATGTCTTTCAAAAGCACAATGTTTATTTGACATCTTTTATCTCTAAATAAAATTATTTTGATCATTTAAAGATAAAACTTGTGTAGATTATTTTGAAGATATTAGCTATAAGTATGTAGCTGTAAAACAAGACCATAGGAGTGTAAATTTGAAATTAATGTAAAATTTCCATTTACCTTTAAGCTACTTGTAAAAGAAATGTTTTTTTACATGAATGAGGTTTTCAAATAAGGAAAAATAATATGCCCAGCTCAGATTATCATCACATTCTTAACTGTACCTTATTGTTCAACATATAATTTCAAAATTACTTGGCCTACTAGTACTCATCAAAATTCATTTCAATAATAGATTATAGCTTCAAAGTCCTTTCATGTATGAAATGTCATCATGTCCTATTCATTATAAATTACCTTTCTATCTAATAGTATTTAAACTGAGAAAAATTTGTAGTCATTTAAATTAATTTTCTCAAGGGAAAAAAATAATCCTTAATAGTAAAATGACCTTTCTTTCAAAAGGAAATAAGTCTAACATTAATTTTTTTAAGGATATGCCTGTCACAAAGAAGAAGGCTTTTATCCAAATATAATAACTAAAGCTCACCTGTGTGGTTTTTTTTTTTTTTTTTTGGTAATTCTAACTATAGAAGCTGAAAATGCTCTTGTAAAACTTGTTGTCATGACAACAAAATCCCCTAAGAAATGATTCAAGTTTGCATGTGAAGTATTCATGACATGATTTAGCAGGAAGATGCTTCAACTACTCACTCTAGCCCAATTTTTCAGCTTGTCTATTATTTTCTTATATTTTTTAAATACCTAACAAAATTCTCATCCTATGTAACACTTTAATAAATGAAATCAGAATTTTTTTTTTACTTTCTTGTACCAAATATTTAATGTCAATCTTATAAGACACTTAGAAATATTTCTCTTAACAATTTACCTTGATTTGGTCTAAAGAATCTCTTCAAAAATTAACAGGTATTCCTAGAGAAGTTTTTTATAATGGAAATGTTTGTTAACTCTTGATGAAACATAAAGCATAAACAAGAAAG
>NW_004567114.1:29547466-29642688 GCF_000260355.1 Condylura cristata | reverse complement strand
TGTATGCACAAATAAAATAAATCTTTAAAAAAATATATACTACTGAGCAATAAAAATGAACCACTATCACCTCTAACATGGATTAACCTTGAAAACATGGATTAATCTTGAAAACATTTTGTCAGTGAGATGAATAGTCTAAATATTGTGTTTCTATTTCAATAACATTTCCAATAAAGGCAAAGTGATAGAAACATGTCAGTGATTGTCTGAAGCTTTGGGTGATGGTGAAGATTCGATTAATGACATGAGAGACATTTGCCCGGGGAGAAGCAGGGGACAGGAATGTACTGGGTCTGGATCGTGGTGGTAATTGTGCAACTTTATAGATTCACTAAAACTCATTGTACACTTATGATGAGGGAATTTTATGCTTTTTATGCTGTTTAAATTATGCTTCCAGAAAAGTTATTTGCAAAGAAGCAATGAAGCTTTTCCAATGAATGTTTCTCTGAAAGATCTGCATCTGGAAACAATGTTTAATAATGGAAACTCATTTGTAAACAAACTGAATCACACAGGGCTAATGGAGGCAAATTTGCTGGAGTCTAGAAATATTTTTGGGAATCACATTCAAAGAAAGTGAAACAGTGCAATGGGGGTGGGGGGCTACAGCTTCCACGAAGAAGTGGCTGGTAGCCGACAGGTCACTGTGGGTTCCCACCAATGTGCACAATTGCAAGACCACTCAGGCTCAAGAACAAGAAGGGGTTTTATTTAACAAACTTGGAAAACAGAGTTTCTAAGGCCACAGGTTGCCAACTACCTCACCTCAGTGAGTGTCCAGAAATCCTCAACGGAAGCCCACGTATCCCAAGATGGTGATGTCCTGCGAGCGGGGGCCTGGAGCTTATGGCAGCCGGTAGGAGCCTGCCAGGATCAACTCGATCAGCTGGAGGTGCCCACAGGGGGGGCCACTGAGATGCTGCTACAGCAGCCCCAGCCACAGTCTGAAGGTCAGATGGACACTGGATAGACAGCATTGGAGACAGTCCTGACAATCCAGAGCAGTTAACAGCCTTCAAAAGTCACCAGGACAGAGTGTCGGTGTCTGCCAACAGTGCTGGGTAGCACAGCCACTTGTGCTGGTCATCAGGTCACGAGCATCGCAGCTCTTTGTGAGAAGCTGGCCCACACCACCAACCAGCTCTCTCAGCCACCAGGCCAGGCTGACCCATTGGTGCTTCTTTCAGTGGTGTCAGAGGCAGGGCTGGAGGCAGGGGCTGCCAGCCTGGCCTCTGGGAAGGTCTGTGGCTTTTCTGCCCTCAGAGGTCAGCTTCTGGATTCTTTTGACTTCTTTCTTCCTTGGAGGTCAGGAATAGCATAACCAAAGTGAGCATGCGAGTCCATCAAAAAATCTGAGTCTGAGCATCTCTCTTCTGAGGCCAGGAACAGAGCGTCCCCCTCGTGCAGAGTGAGATGCTTGCTTTATCTCTGCATTCTGTGCCTACCCCCCTCCCTACTAGTCTGATTGGACCAATTTCAATCCCACTGCTGATTGGACCATTTACCAACCAGCTCACAGCTCACACCTGACCAGTCCATTCTACGAGCTAAGTACCAGATCCACGGGTCTCTCTACTGCCTGCAGCTGGAGGAGCCACAGTCCTGGGCTAGCCCCTGAGGCCCCAGGGCCTGCATGCCCTGAGGTGTGGGGCCGGGGAACCACCGCCACGTGCCACCATGGCCACAGCCTGAGCCCCACTGGGGCCCCTGATGCAAGTAGTAAAGTGCTGTCACCTGTTGCTGCTTGCGCTGCCTGAAAGCCATGCTCTGGGGTCACACACTGGAGTCCCAAGGGGAGTTTCCTGCTTCACAATGGGAGTGGTGGCTGTTGATATTATTGTCTCCTGGACGTCCACTCACAGGAATGTGTGGTAGATGAGTGGTCATTACATAAGGCAGTCATTACATAATTACATATTATGGCCAGTCAAGATTTTAATAATAGCAACATGAATGTTAACAGGGCCCTCAATGAGCTTTTTCACTGTGAGTACAGAGAAGCCCACGTCTTTGCTCTAAGCCAGACTTTTTGCCCCAGAAGTTGTTTATGAGTCAGTCAGAGCTTTGTACACCCTGGAAAGGAAAGGAGGCAGGGAGGGCAGGACTTTGGCCTTGGTTAAGTGTCGGTGTCTCCTGTTTTGAAGTGATTGTCATGAGATTGAGAAGTCATGTGCCGACACTTACTCTACCCTTACAATTTAAGCAGTGATGTACTGGGTGCTATTTTTAACAAAGCTCATTTGTACTTTAAAAGATACTTTAAAAAGTCCTTTGACTATTGAGAAAATTCTTACAAAATAGAAGTTAGGAAGTCTAACTTCTATGTGTCAATTTCAACACAAACTAGTGTCAACATTTGAACACTGAAAATCTCAAGTGAAAAAGATTCAGATATTTATAAGGCATGTACTTAGCTGAAATAAGTTTTTTCTAAGCATTAAAATGGGCCAGAGATTGATTTTTATATGACTAACTTTCATGTCGCTAAACAAATTATTTTAATTATGAAATATTAGCAATATCAAAAACAAAATCCAAAATGTATAGCTAATCAAATCCTATTGCATTTGACTAAAAAACTCCACTTTATTAAATTATCAAAATGAGAAGAGACATAATATGTTTACTTTTGATGAGTAGTACTAGCTGATCGACATTAAAATTCTCACCAATAGAGTTGATTTATCTAACTTATTCACCTTGTTGGTGTGTGTGTGTGGTGGGTATAGGGGAGGATTCCCCATTAAATTAGTACAAGATAGTCAAACACCAAACACCAGGTAGATGAAATATACAGCAATTTTAGTCTCATGTACTCAAGAGTAGAGGGGAGAAGGCCATCACATAGCTGGCAGGGCCCCCCTGGGGTTGTATACAGGGACAGAACATAAAGGGTTATGAGAGGAAGGATTTGTAGTACCAAGAGGATATGAGAAACTTCACTTCTCAGATGAAGATGTGTTGATATGTTTGAAAATTTTCATGAGCTGGCAAGGAGTGGAATCTTGTGAGGCTGAGGGCCAGGTGCAATGAATTAGCCAGGTGGGGCGCCTCTCTGGAGGTGGGTGGGCAGGCGTGGGGGAGGGTTGCTCATCGGGCAAGAAATTAGGACATTGCAGACTTCTGAGGTGAAATGACATCAAGGTGGCAATGCTACTTAATTTCGGTCTTAATATACATCCTCTGACAGAAGTGACATGTGATGTCTCCCTCATCTTGAAGTCAGGGAAGCCCAAAGGCAGGTTATGCTTTCCTGCATTAATTAATTGTATCAAAGCTTCTCCAAACATAAGCGAATCTGAAAGGACAAATTCTGAGGTCCGTCAAGTGTTCTTTCTAGACTTTTGTTGTAACTATTCTGGATATAGTACACACTTCAAAACACTGTCAGGAGCTCTGAGGGAAGAACAAAACACAGGCCTCTCCTTTAAGTAGCTCACATCTCTGTTACCAGAGTGCCCTGCACTGATCTAGAGGCTCCTGTGAGGCTTTCCACATAGCTCTGTGCAAAGGCAAACCAGGGTGAGGGCATGAACTGCAATGATCCTTATTGGGGAATAGGCAGACCACTCGCGACAGTGAGCCTTAGCATGCCTTCAGAACTCCAGCACAAGGTCAAGCCATCACATTCTGTAACCAAAATTCACCTTTGTGAAGACTCTGGACCGCTAAAGAATCCTCTCAAAAATAACTTTAACATTTTATTTCTACAAGTGTTGATATGGAAACCAGTTTATCACATGCATTTCTGAGAGTTTCTTTGAGACAAAGAAATAACTGATGTGGAGGTAAAGTTTAAAAATTTTCTCCCCCAGTAATTAAGGCTCCCCCAGTAATTAATTGAGGTTAGAAAAGACTGTCACTCTGGAGTGTGTGACATTGTCTTTCTAACAGGAGCTTGGAGAGCATCCAGCAATCTATCTGACAAATAGTAAGTAGATAACTTCTATGCCTCTATTCAATCATCCATTCATTTACAAGCAACAAAATAATGACAGTTTTTGTTCTCTAGCAAAGTCAATTCAAGTAAAACAACACAATAGCAGCAAAAACATAAGAGATGTTGAACTTTTAAAATTACAAATATCGGCCCTCCCTGGTGGCGCAGCGGGTTAAAGCACAGCACTAAGAAGTTAAAGCTGCTTCCGCATGAGTTTGATTCCCGTCTGCCCTCTCAAAATTGGTGTAAACACTTTCTATTCTCAACTCAAGTGCTCTATCTTCACTTGTACATACATTAGTTGGGTGAGAGTCCTGAACTAACTCAATAGCCAGAGGCTTCTTTACTGCTTTAAAATTGACTTGGGAATTTATCTTACTGCTCTGAATCATAAATCAGGAAGAACTTTAAAATAGCATCTAATTGCTTATTTGCCTAACAGAACTCATAATAGTCTGATAACTCTGAAAGTGAAAAAAGCCAGACAGTGCTTTCTTGAGAATTTCAGAATAATGACACTAAGGCTATATTTATGACATAGTCAATAAGCTAGTGAGTTTTAAATATTTCATTTCCTAAAGTGAGGCAGAGACAGGAGAAGATATATGTATTGCTTGAGTTTTCCTTTATGATTGACAGAGAAGTAAAAACCATCCAGCTTCTAGCCATGCACAAACATATTTTGACAGCCTGATTTTCTCTGTATAAGTGAAAAAAACCCTGGGAATTACTAAAATGTGGGTGTTGGTGCATATTATTAATATTTATAACTCCTCAATAAGTTCTAGAATCTAATCTTGACTACTGAGAAAATCAATGGCAAATGTAAATCGATGGCAAATGCAAAGAATGCAGTTTTATATAACCCATTATGTTTTTCAAAGTACTTTCACTGCTACTATCTCATTTGATCTGGTCCCAACCTACACAGAACAAAGTAGCCCCTAGCAAAGGAAGAGCAGAAACTCCTGGCAACTCCATCATCACAGACGTGTCTTATATGAGGCTGATAGGCTGAAAGCAAAGCCCCTCCCTGCCTCCTTTCTCCCAGACACAGCCTTTCAGAGGGCTTAATGTCATTGCGGGATGTCTTTCTTTAGTCCCCTCTTTTTTCTTTTGACAGGCAGGGAGCCACAAAGCCACCAGTCTAAGGTCACCCTACAGAGTATTTCTTCAGTTATCCTGCTTAGAGCCCAATGGAAAACTACAAGGAACAGAAGACAGTGTCTCTGTGCAGGAGAGAAAGAACTAGGATTCTGAAAATCTGTTCCCTCTGTGGGGTGTTAGGAGCAGTGAACATGGACATGTAAAGAAATTGTGAGAGATCTGAAATCCCTCCTTCTCTCTAAAACCCAGGTATTGTTCCCAGAACTCCTGCCATTCAGTAAATTAATAGTGCAAAGTTCATAAGCAAGAAGGAGATCCCCAAATCCTTCCGTTTGTCTGGAAGGGAACATTCAGAATGTGGAGGCAGCCCTGAGGTCTGCCCTAGAGACACACTGAGCATGTCAGGCATCTTCACAGCATACACGCAGCAGGCTGGTGGCCGGGGGAATGACCTCGGGTGATATGATGTTGTACTTCTCTGAGACCACTGAGCAGATTGAACTCCTATTTGTCAGCCACTATAGTAGACACACGTTTTCCCATTTCATTAGTGTGGGGAATTTTAAAAACCAAGGAGGATATCTTTTCTAAACACACACACAGGCACACTTTGAAATGCTTACATCTGAACACCAGCAGACACAAGAGCCAGTTGGGAGGGAAAGCAGTGTTTATGACCTGTGGGGACCCATGTGCATAGTTTCTGCTCCTCCAGCAAGGACCTGGTGTGGTCAGCAGGCAGCTAATCTTTTAGTTTTCTTGAACTCTGACCCAATGTACAGGCTTAGCTGGATAAAACATACTGATGATCTGTTTAGACAAAAACTCTTAGCTATACAAACTGCTGTGTTCACAGTATACTAAATTTCCATTTTAATATAAAAGAAAGAAAACACATTTCTTGAGATGATTTTTTTTTTAATTTAAGGAAACTAAAATAAAAGGTCACATATTTTTTTTGTTTTAAAGACCTACCCATTTATGTACACAAAAACTGGGGAACAGGCCAGAGGTGGGGAGGCGAGAGGATTCACCAGGGACAGAGTGGGGTGCAGAACAGATCAACTAAAAAACACTGCTGAGGAGAGCATCAGGCAAGACAGAAGAGCTCTGCCACGCCATGTGGGTCAGATCACTGGCCGGGGATAGAACCCATGCTGCAGCCTCATAGTGCTGTACTTTAATCTGTTATACCACCAGGGAGGTCCCAAGGACACATATCTTTATGTAAAAAGTATAGTTGGAAACACAACTGGCCTTTTGTAACAGTAATGAGAATGACATTTTCAGAGACTTTGTCTTTAGTATGTGAATGTCAGTGTGTGCTACACTGTGGAAAGCCCAAACATCAGTGTGATAAAGTGAAGAAAACATTGTACTTGGAACCCAGACAACTGGATTTTATCCCAGCTCCCTCTAGTAACTATCTAACAGGAGAATCGCTTACCGTCGCCAATTCTTGCTTTTTGTTTCTCAGTGTAGGCATGGTGCTGATTCACTTTCACATTCTCTTCCAGCTATAAAATGTTGGTTCTGGATTGTTCACGATGGGCACATTTTTATTTAATCCAATCAAAGCACATTATGTTCATTTGTCCAGGTTAAATAAAATGGATCTGGAGCTGTTCATATAATCAAGCAGGCGTTTCAACAATCTTTCAGAAAACAAAATACTTCTTGCTAGTAAGAAGCATGGTGACACAAGAAGACTGGGGCTTGGAAAGATCCAGCATGTTTTATTCTTCATCACCATCTCAGAAGAAGATTTGTATTCACATTCTGTAAATAGAATGTAAATTTCTGTCTCACCCTGCCCTTAGTGGTATTTGGAACTCAAATATTCAGGTAAACCTATACAGGGTTTTTCATGTTTTGAAAATTAGATTCTTTCTCAATTGCATTGTTTTCTTAGGAAAGATTGTGAAATAAGCCAGAAAGAAAAAGAAAAATACCAGATGGTTTCACTCATAGCAGGAGTGTAAGGGATCAGGAAAAAAAAATACATACATACATACATATATATATATATATATATATATATATGTATGTGACTATAAACCAGGGACCTTCTACAGGAGAAGACCAAATTTTACAGGATCAAAACTGGGCTGGGAAAGTACACGGGACTATGGTGATGGCACATGGCTGAAGTGGTTGTGGGAAGTCCATGGGGATTATAACTGAGATGAAAAATGTACAAGAAAAAAAGACTGTAATTTGCCTGTAAGTATTTGTATGTTTTTGTATGTGTAAGGAAAGAATGAAGAGAAAGAAGGGCAGAGAGGAGGAAATACTAATTTGTATAGAAAGTGTTTCATCTCACTGATGATTCATTTAGTTATGTGTGATCATCACATTCTTGACCTCTGTGTAAATGAAGGCTGATTCTATAATCTCCAACCTCTGTAAATAGAATCTAATATACCCTATAGCAAAGACAAAGATTTACTTAGTTATCTTCCAGTCAAAATGTTGCTACACAGAAAAGGAAGAGATATAACATCAATGATGTCCAAAAATGCATCATTGAAATCTGTTTAACTAGAAAAATATAAGTAAAATATAAACAGTCTTCTTTGTCACATATTCGGCTATCCCTTTTTATATTTCAAGGATTAGTGAAAAAAAATCTAAGAATTTTCCCCCAAAATAAAAGAATATACTGTTTCATGGTCGTTTATCCCTTTTGCTTCTAAATTTCACAGACTGATAATACTTTGTTCAGTTAATAGAGCTAAAGAATTTTTTTCTAAAAATCCCATTTCAAAAATAAAATTTTCATTAAATTTTATCAAGATTTTATCATTCTCTTTCATAGAACCAGACTACTAATTCAAAGAAACTTATTTCTGAAGTTTAAAAATTTTAACATTTGGTGTCACTACTGTGATAATATTACTTATATCATTTATCAGAGAAAAAGTATTATAAAAGTTTAAAGTGATACATAAGTTTTCTCTGAATCCACTGCTTCATGTTTTTGTAAAGGAGAGCTTTCTCCTTTATTATACACAATCCAAAACAATATTTTTCAACAAAGACTCAGTTCAAACAAGTTCCATAAAATGCACATTTTATTCTGCATCATGAAAAATATTCACATTTACATAAAGTGTGAAAAAAATCAAAGTTACTCCTCCCTGATGAAATACAGTTTCTTGTGCTGAAACCCAGAATTCTTTTGGGTTAAAAACTTCCATTTGCCAATTTACTTTTTTAAACGACTATTTCTTGAGAACAGATTTTAAGTAAAGTGATGATCACCACAAACTTCCAGCAGCAATCAAATTTTGATCATAAATATTCCAGAATTGACCCTAAAGTCACAGAGTTAAAATTTTTCATACATCCTCTTGGCAACCAGGCAATGGGTCAACAGTAGACACAAAATTTCTATATTATACACTGCAATACCTTTGCTTCAGTAGAAAAACATGATCTGCTAAGCTTGAATGCAATTTTGAAAAGAGCAAACAAGTACTACTTAGCAAGTCCTAAAATATCACGTGAGGTTTTTGCATTGTTTCCTTGGCTAATACATGAATCAATGTTTTGAGTGACTTAACCCTTATGGACTGTTTTAATACCTCAAATTTTCATAAATATGGTTGCTGTGGCAAAAACATTTACAAATTTGCAAAAAAGTAAATTCCCATAGTAACAGTAGTGTTATAGTCAGGAATTTGCATTCAAGTATACAAAATGCCTCAACTCGTAGAAACAACTGAGAATAAAAAGAAATCTATAGTTTTCAGTGTATCATAAATACATACATTTCAGTTTGTGTTATCTGAGTACCAAGCACTTCCAGGAATCATTGCTATTTCAATAAACTACAGTGGAATTGTCGGGATGAAAATCATTCTAGTTTTTAATTTCGATATGATAGCAATCATACTGTTGCTAACATGAGATGCCTGTCCATTTTGCTTTAACTATGCATGTATCCTGAGGTGAAAGGTGACTGCTGATTGGAAGGCACCAGGGCCGCCAAGCAAAAGCAAGAGGTAAACAAACATGGCATCATACATTCTCTGGGAGAGAATCTCAAGGATCACATGAAAACATGCCAGTAGCTATCCAAACACAACACTCAACACTACATTTTCAGTTGTGGAATGTGTTGTCATCTTATTAGTAAATGGGAAAAAAAAATATGTGGCCATTTTATTTACTGATACTTTGTGACTGTGACATAATATACCAATATGAAAAACTCAGATTGATCAAATTTCCTTGACATGGACTTCAAAATGAATCTTTACTGTAATTTGCGTAGCTCACTAACTCTTCTTCCTGTTTGTTCACTGGACTCATGGGCAGCTTTTCCACCAAGCTTTGGCTGGGAACACTTGAATAGCAAAAGAGAGATCATGATTATCAGCAGCTTTGTGCTCAACAATAAGTACTTTTGTGTTGGTTTAGGCACAAAGTCAGTTCCCCTCGTGAGATGATGGAAGAGGTGAAACTTTGTTATCAAAGATAATTTAGCATAGGAGAATAAAATATTTAACATTGGATTGATTAAGTTAACTATTATGAGTCTGCTTTATTCAAGCATCAGTGTGAATATTTTGTTCTGTGATTCTGTGCGAATGAAAGAGTGATCCAATCCTTTTAGTTTTACTTCATCTAGAGGGAGCCTGACAAGCCAAAAGCTTATGTTATTGAACTTTTAGGTCAGAACTAGAGGTCCTAAACACAGTTGTGGAGCACTAACTTATTTTTTTTTTTAATTTATTGAAAAGTGTCACACACAGAAAACACAGCAAGAGGAAGCAACTGCTCTCCCCAACCATGGCCTATCTCTTTTTACTCAATTGTAATTCTGACCAAAGCTGCATTTTTTGGTCATTTCAGTTTTGGCCAAGGGACACTGGATATGGTATCACTTTAATAATAATGCAGTGATAATGTCAAAGCCAGAGAAGAAACTATGATAATTATAAAAGTTTGTATAGTATTGCTGGGGTCATTCCTCCATGGTTCTTATGAGATAAAGTAGTATGATCTATTTCACTCTACTTTGTTACCTCTGGCTGGCTGTTTCTGTCAGTGAAAACAAGATAGTTTGGCTGAAGATCTCAGAGCATAATGTTGCGATATTTGAGGTTTATTCCGCACCCCTCATCTCAAGACATAATTTTTTTAAAATTCATAGTCTACAACAAAAATGTTGCATTCATAAACTTAACACTTTAATAGAGAAAATTATTAAAACTCTCTGAAGTAAATATAAATAGAAGTAAACAAATACACACACACACACAAAATGGACTCCCTAACTTTGGAAATAATACAAATTGCCATCTAAAGAGAAATAGGTTATTTGGATAATGAATTGAATAGTGGTTTGGCTAAGAAGCCAAGCAATATAATCAGTGACAAGATATGTCTGATTTACTTAGAACATAATGTATCAAAAATAAATTTTAAAAATAAAATCTTCCTGACTTTTTATTCAAATTTCCATATTAAAATGAAGAAAAACTCCTAAATAGCTCTTGATTTCCTTGACTATCATATATTACCCATTTAAGCTAAAATTCAAATGAAAAAGGAAATGCTGACGCACCCCCACCTTATTTTGCCTTATACTAATAACTCATTTGGCATTTTCCCTCCTATGATGTTTTTCAATTTGGGGGATAAATGAAGGAAAATTTTATTCTTGGGGCAAGGCACCTTTTGCTTGTAACAGTTATATAAGTTCAACCTCTGCCATTTAATCTAACTTACCATAAAAAAGCAACCATTTACATTTATATTAGAGAATGAGCTTTAAAAGGTTATTTTACTTTCAGGGACCTTTCAAAATACATATCTTGAAAGAAATGAGCTAGCTAGCCCTTGCAAGGTAAGTCTCTAGGGTCTGACAACTTGTGGTGTTGTCTTAACTTTACCACTCAATAACTATGCTTTCCTGGACAACTTCCTTAATCTGACCCTTCACAGGAGTGTTGCAAAGCTTAAATTTGATAATCCAAATAAAGTTCATAACATTAATATAGAGAACAAATATTCAATAAATGGAAAATGAATTAACTTATTTAACCTCTAACCTAAAGATAAAAAAGCAGATAAATTTCATTCAGTCTTCTCTCAAACTTATCATCTTCCTGATGGCTGGTCCAAATCCTCACAAGACATGTACCACGTTGTTTTCATCATAAAAATCAAGATGAAATAAACCTCAACTTAAAATGCAAAACAATATTCTCATAATATTTATAGGCATTAGAGCACTTTGTAGACATTAAAGAATTCTAGTTCTTGTCCTCTTTCCTTATACAACATGACTCAGACTTTAAATAGAATATATAATCAACCACATCTAAACAATTATATCAACATAAATTTTAAAAAATAATTTCTCAATTAAATACTCTCAAACTCCATCATGCAGTTTAATAAATTTGAGTAATGTACAAGAGTGAAAAAGTTAGTTGCCTTCCTCTACATAGAAAAAGATGATTTGTTTGGTTGTTGTGTGTGAGTGTGTGTATACACACCCAAGTGTTTTGAAAGGTGAAGAAGGCCAGTAAAGATGTGTCCATTATGGTTGGGTGTCTTTTGACTTTGGATAAGAGATCTTTTTGCCTTCAATGGATGCCTAAGAATCAATTATTTTACATAAAATGCTTTGAAGATTTAACATATTAATATGAGCATTGGCACTTTGTAACAAAGTTGGATATAATTAGGAATCTCAGTTCCATTAATTATTTTGTTAATAAAGAGTGTTCATTTTCAGCACTTCTAATCTTTATGACCCCCTAACTAATTTTCACAATAACATTTGGAAATGTTACTAGTTATTTTGAAATTCAGAGTAAACATTTCATCCTAATACAAGATTATTGATTTTTGAATGTTAAGTATGATGAATAGCTCACATTTCCAAGAAGAAGCTGCTAGCAGTCATTATTTTTTGCATCTAAATCACTTATTTTAGAACTAATCTAAATGATAAAAGTTGAATAAAATCCAGGAGATAAAATACCTTCAAATCTATGAAATATTAATAAATATTCTTATAGCAGGTGGAAAAGTGACTTACAAATGTCAAAAAGAAAGAATGTAAATTTAATTTTAATTAATATGATTCTTATGGATGATGATTATGTGAAAATAAAGTTTGATAAAAATGTTTCATTGAAGGTCTAAGTTCACAGAACAGAGGTTTGGAAAAGCTAACCCACGTTATCCCTCTTACTGAGAGAGGTTCTGAGACGTCATTGTTAAAACTGAATTTTTTACAGTTCATTTTTGGGTACTAAAAACATCTCATATAAGCAATCTTTTATTTATGAGTGAGAAAAACTGACACCAAATTAGGAAAAGGAGAAAAATAGATAATGGATGGTTCACTTACATGTGAATGGATACAGAGAAACAAGGGTCAGATAAAGCCAAACTAACAAGCAATTTTCATAATCTCATTCGGAAACGTTACTAGATATTTTGAAATTCAGAGTAAACATTTTGTCCTAATATAAGATTATTGATTTTGAATGTTAAGTAGGATGAAGAGCTCACACACTCGACCTTAGAAAGCCGACTTTAGAACTGAGTACTCCAGGTTGAGGTGGGGGAGGAGGCGGGGCGGGGGTGGGGCAGGGAAAGTAGGTTGGGAACACTATAAAACAAAAGGACAATGGGTGCAGTGTTAACAACACCCGAGGGGGAAGACCATATACTTCTAGTACACAAACAATGATATAGTCCAATGTCAACTCAATTTCATTTTTTAAAATCATGCAACACAGGTATCTTTGAATTTATTACGTAAGTCCTAGGATTGACCAAGGTTCGTCTTTCTCATTATTTTATGTTTAAAGATTCTTTGACACTTTGAAATGCATCTGACTTTGTCCTTTTGTTTTATTTGTAATATACCAGTACGAAAACAATATATAGTTATAGAAATGTAGATGTTATCATTTCATTTCTGTTCAGTTGTCCCTGTTGTTATTACTCCTTCATACTTTAATGGCTAATGGCTGGTCCAGACTTAATGAGTCCTTCTAATGAAAAAGGCTACACATACTTATATAAAATAGCCAATCAAATCATGGAAAGCAATGTATGCCAGTAAAGGGGAAGTAATATCGGAATAGTCTGTACAAACTCACAGAATAGATCTGATTGTCCTCATGAGTACTAATAAACATGCTCAGGGCTCTGTGCATCTGAAGTTTGACCTACTTTCTACTCTACTTTGCAGATTTGTTTCGAACATGAAAGTACATATTCTCATTTGGACTCCATGAAGTCCTGTAGCCTGTACCACTCCTCTATTAAAAACTGGACACAGTTCTTTCTGATTGTGAGGTCCCAAGCACAAAACCTTATTTTATTTACCCTAGACCAAGATACAGTGATGTTTTCTAAAATGTCAAATTGATCACCATTAACCCCCTCCGAAGTAATAAATGTCATGCCAGAGCATAAGTTTCTGTTATCTAATCTGCTTACAACATTTAAGTTGTGAGTACAAAGTTTACACTGAAAGCAAGTTGTTTGAAAATATTTATTTACATATGTGTAGATACAGATGCAATGTAACTGTGAGCTGGAATGCCATGGACCTATCACAGTTGATGGAAAATATATAACCATTTAGCAAAGAAATAGAATTATAGTAGGTACTAAAAAGTCATTATCAAGAATGACAAGCCCCTTAATTCTTCTTTAATTATTCTCCTCAATATAGCTAGCCTTTACAACTAACCTGACTTTACTTAGGTCTTTGTTTTAGAAATTGCGAGTGCTTTCAAAATAATGCCTAACTCCTAATGTTCAATAAATTTGCACATTTTTTAAAAATTTGGATTTGACAAAAGATTAGAAAATTCAATACAAGAACTAAATATTTCTGGTGGTACATAAAATTTTCCTTGTTTTTACATGTTCTTGTTATTTTTCTTACCCACAGCATCATGGATGATGTAGTGACAGTCAATTTGGGTCTATCCCTTTGAATACAAGAGACTCTCTGCATAAATGAAGAAATATTTAAAACATGAATCTCATTTTGAAAAATAAAACATGCCATCTCATTTCCTTGAATTATCAACATTACTAAGTATAGAATATAAAAAAAAACTTTTTAAATTAATGCAATCTCACTTAGGACATTATAACATGATTTATTTGCAGTGTAATTTAAATAAAAGTGGCTTTCCTCTTTTTAACTGTTTTTTTTTCAAGTTCAAGATACACATTGAAAAATCATTGGAAAACTTTTTTCCTAATTTAGACTTTTGTTATAAGATCTCTCTGCATGTGGAGTCATAAATCTTGAGTAAGTCATGAGTATTTTTCAAAAAATGTTGGAAGATAAACTATCTATACCTTGGATACACATCAAAATGTTTAGTGTTCTAATGAAGTTGAGAATCTCTTTTGAGTATTAAGTAGAAAACGAAAAACTGCAAAATGTGTCTTTTTCTCCTCTAACCAGAACAGACCTTCATTCTGCTGTTATTTGATTAATAGTTTTAAATTATCAGATTGTTTTCAAGTCTTATACTCACATGTTATTGTTTAGGATTATTTCTTTACCAACCTGTGACCCAGATATCTTTAAAACCTTGGATATTATCTAAGGAGCACATCTCAATTGGTCTCGTACAGAAAAATAAAAGATAATTTGTTTTAATGAAATTTTCATTTCAAAGATCATTTTCCAGTGACCTAGTATCATTGTGACATAAGAAGAGAGCAGTTCTCATCTTCATTTTATCATTTATTGGTTGGGAAATTGGAGTCCCAGTTACACCAAAAAAAATAGTTAACTTGCCCAAGGTTTACTTACACTTTACTGCCAAAGCTAAATTCAAAACTCAGTCTGAGCTTAGATAAGCATCCTAGGGGTTTTCCAAAAAGATCATCTTTCCCTTTCGCATCAAGACCACAAGATAAATACTTATATATGTAACAAATTAGCAAAACACAACATTCACATAATTACAAAATATTCACACTTTAAAGTTATCTGTGTATGATATGTACAATCTAGATAAATTTTCTCATTACCTACATAAAATTTAGGAAAAGGTTCAGAGAAAATAGCATAAAGGTAAAAATTATACAAGATAGTAGAATTTATTAAGAATATGACACATAATTTTACCAGTACCAGCCACAGTATATACTTCAAAAAACAGTCACTGCTCTAAAAACTTTTTTTTAAGATTTCTGAAAGAATTTCATTATTAGCATGGCGAATTGGCCAGATCTCAACAGGAAAACGAAGTCTCCTTAAATTTAAGAGAAGCTATGACTTGCATTTAGTTTCTGAAAAGATTAATTTTCTTTTTCAAAGATTTTTTAATTTATCAAACAAGAACTGGGGTACAGGCCAGAGGTGCGGGGATGAGAGGATTCACCAGAGACACAGTGGAGCAGAACAGGCAGATTTGACAGAACTACACTGCTGAGGGGAACAGTGGGTAGGTCAGGAGAGGTTCAGCTGTGCCATGTGGGGCACCTCCCTGCATGTGGGATCCACCTTGTGCTGCAGTGGCTTTGGATAGCTTTATAGTGCTGCACTCTAACTTTTTGTGCCACCAGTGAGGGCCCAAGATTAATTTTCAAAATGGCACTTCAGTTTGTGCTCATAATTAACATTCTTATTAAAGTGCTGGGTACTCTAAAAGTATACATTTAAAAGCTTAAATTTTCTAGTTCTGGATCTACAGAATTTTTTAACTTGGAATCTTTGATAGTTGTACTCTTGATATCAGATGAAACCAGAATCATAATAAGAACTTTGATTTTAAGAATAAAGTATGTGTCTCTATTTAATGTCTATGCCCAAACCATTCTAAATACTATTCATATTAATATGGGACACTGGTGACTTTGGTATCATCATCTGCCTTTGTATGCCTATTTGCCTTATATCAAAGTTCCTGCCTACTAGATCACATTTAGAGCATAATATCCTGATACAGACTGGAAAAAAAAAAACTTGCTATTAAAATGCAACGCTCACATTTCCATTTTTTAAAATTTCACGTTTGCTATTAATAATAGTCACCTGACAGGCTCCAGTATCTGATCTTATATATTATCATAGAAAAATATGGACGGTGTATAACTTGCTTTGAAAATATTCAGATTTTAATTACATATTTATTTACTCCTATTATTACATTGTTCAGAAATAGAATCATAAAAATTTTATTT
This sequence comes from Condylura cristata, assembly GCF_000260355.1. Taxonomy (NCBI): domain Eukaryota; kingdom Metazoa; phylum Chordata; class Mammalia; order Eulipotyphla; family Talpidae; genus Condylura; species Condylura cristata. The sequence continues at coordinate 29,626,439 of NW_004567114.1, read as the reverse complement.
TGGATGCATTGAGAACATCTATGCAGTGTAAGAATAAAACATGCAGTCATCTGGTCCCCCAAAAGAGAATCTACTATTTATGTGCTGGTAGAGGCAACACAGAACATAATTATATCATTATTGCATGTATTTAAGCAAGTGCTCACCCTTTTATTCAAATTCAACTGGTAAGAATTGTGAAATCTGGAAACCTAAAAGACTATTCTATATACAGTGTTTGCTGAACACATGCAATCCTGCTGAAAACAGCAGAGTGCATTCAGCACCTGATCAGTCATGCACACAGGAACAGAGGTGGGTGGGAAAGAAAACTGCACCATAAATAAACAGCAGATACTTTCTCCCCCTTGGTTGCAAACTGGAAAAGTTCAAAACCATATACTTCTTTCCCACATATGTATAAACAATGATATTGTAGGCCAATTAGGTGAAGCTCTGAATCAATGTCAGAACACATGTAATATTTGCACCAGTAATAAGCAAAGGTATGGGTTGTAACTTCAAACTGCCCTGCTGCTTCATGGTCATTCTTCTAGCTTTACACCAACTGTCACTGTTGAAGCATGAAGTTATTTTATTATTTGTTAGCCTTTTAAAGCTTAGTCAACTTTGTCTCATATATGAATTCAACAATACCCTGAATTTCAACAAATACCACAGGTCAAGAAAAAGGTTCCATCCTCACCATGAAAGCAACAAAGTTCCAATTTCAAGATTGATTATTTTACACCATGATTTCTCATTTTCCTGTGCCTATGGTAGGTAGATATTGTAGCACGTCATGGGGAAAGGCACCCCTGAATACTTCCACTGTGAATAACCGAAGCTATGGCACAAAGAAAGGAAAATGAACCCAGGATACATAACATCTGGTCTGAGTCTCTTAAATTAATGAGGCACATCTTGTGGGCATATGAAGAGGTTCTAACAGAAATTCTAAAATATCAAGCATTTCAATACATTTTCCTGTTTTGCACTTCTCCAGCTTGACTGTGAAAAACTCATGTTCAGTTCTAGGAGATAATTAGAAAGCTCATAAAAATGGGTAGAAATGATCAAAAGATTTCCTTTGATTTTGCTATCATCATGTGTATGTTGTTTATATATGTGTGTGTATATATACATGTGTAGGTATATACATATACACATATATACACACACACAAATGATTTTATAATGTACAAATTACTAGTATATATTTTCAATTTGATTCACACTCACTGCCATTTATTAAATGTTATGCACATACCAATTTAGAATTATGCCTCTCTTCAATGTCTTTAAAAAAGTAGTCAAAGGAAATGAATACATGTAATTCATTCTTGATATACATCATGTAAGGAACTAGTAATACACAATTCTTTGTGACTTTTTTCAGTTAATAATAGGCACTTTCTAAGAAGAGGATTTGTGACCCAAAGGGCTCTGAAATTCAGTCTGTAGTACCCCCCTTTCATAAATGGAGCTAACTGAACCATTGATCTACTGTATTAGCTCAGCATAAGTCCAGCAATTGAACTGTGTGCAAAAAGCTTCAGAAAATGGTAACCAGAATAAACCTATAGAAAAGCAGTTATCTGAGTTGAACAGACATCTATTTCTTAGCTGTTCTTTTAAACCACATTTTACATGTTATCTCTATAAACAGTGTGAACTATCCCAGACCTGTTTTTTCATCCTTTCTAAATTACAGACATGCTACAAAAACAAACAAACAAACTTGTTTATCCTTTTCACATCACTGCAATTAAGTTTGACATGATTATTACGTAAATGTTTTGTGGGTGTTTGTGTCTGTACTAAGAGTCATTCAACTTCACCCTTTAGCAAGTTTTGGGAACAAAAATTTAGAACATTCATATCTTTGGAAAATCAGCTTCTCAATACAAATTGTTAGAAGGCCTTTTTACCCTGTGGTGCAGTAGTTCTATAATAACATACACTATATTAGTAGTTTAATATTTATGGGGTTGACGAAATCAGCGTACAAGATGGTAGGTAGCTGCTCTCCAAGACGGAGGGAGTAGGGATTTCCTTACATAAGAGTTAATGATTACTATCTAAATATAATGTAAAAAAATGAGAGGTATCGTTGAATAAAAATGCAAATTCATGCACAAAACCCATAGCACTAATTTCTCAATATCCCACATTGCTATCTGACTTAAGAAAACAATCATTTCAATGGTACAAACTGCCATTTGGGGAAAGTTATATAAGTTACAAAAAACACCCATGGAAAGAGATCATAAAATGGACTAACAGTTGAAAAGCTGAACTCTTCCTTGATATTAATCTATAATTTGAACTTAACAGAACAGTGAGGAAATGACAGCTCTAAATACTCAGCCTGAGATCAAATTTGTCATGGCAACATTGGCAGGTTGGACCCTGATTCTTCTAATATTACATTGCCTTGGTTAACAAAAATCATACCTTTGTTATTATAGAATAGATATTATAAATGTAAATTGTGCATGCAGTCAACTGCATAATATACAAGCAATATCTATGTTTTAAATAATCATCTTCTTTGGCAGGCCAGAATCCAGCTGGACATGCAATATTTACATATCAAAATCCATATTGTGTTCATCATATTGAAAGCAAGTGAAAATATATATATATGTATATACTGTATATACACACATATGTATATAGATGTATATACTTTTTGGAATCTATTAACAAATATATATGCATATCTATTAAAAGTGGATCTCGTCTTTGTCAGATTCAGGTGACTCAGGCCTTGAAACGCTAAAAATATCCTGACATGGTATTTGGGAAGGTACCTGGAGTGGCATTTGGGATTTGGGGGACAAGGTCTGGGGCACACTTTTTTCAGAGAGTATTTTCAATATTTCTGCCACCTGCTTTTCCAGGGCAGTCATTCTGCAGCTCAGCAACTGGATGTCCTCTTTCAGTTCGTGTTTGACTTCCTGCAGTGTGGTTTGTAAGGCCTGCTCCGGGATGGGATAAAAGGGGTGCTTGGCATCAGCCTGAATGGGGCTGTGCTCTAATGGACTTCGTGCCTCACCGGCTTTATCCAAACGAAGGTCACTTTTTGTGATCCCACTGTCGCAAGAATCTGTTTTCCTTAGCGGGTTTTTGGTCACGCTGTTCTCTGAGTCGCTGCCCTTGGGGTCCTCAGACAACAGCCCCAGGGACTCAGCTTTAGTGACATTGTTCCAGTCTTCCTTTTTCTCCTCGTGGGCTCCCATGTTATTCTTGAGTCGCAGCCACCCTTTCCCATTTCCGTTCTTCATCCGTATGGGACTGTTGACTTTGAGACATTTGGGGTCAGCACCACTATTGGGCTTGAGCTCCATGGCATCGCGGTTGTTTTGCTTGAGGGATTCACTGGTTTTCACGTAGGCCAGCGACGTCTGGATGGGTGTGATCTGGGACACAGTGACCACACTGGTGCCAGTAATGGAGGCTCCGTTCTGCAAGGAGCGACTTTCTACTTGAAGCTGGTTCCGCTCGGGGTCGCTCTGTGATGACCCCTGATTCCGCAGCTCCTTCTGTTGCTTAAACTTCTGAAAGAGCTTCCTGACTGGGTGGTCCACAGGGATGCTGAGAGTGACCTCGTTCTTCTGTCTGAGACGCTCCTCCTCTTCCTTCTTCACATCACTGATTTTACGAAATATGATCTGTGGAGGGGGAGAGAGTGAAATGGGATTAAGATACAGATGAGTTTATAATTGTTTCACAGTATCCTGAAGATACTATGTTTAGCTGGAAGAAATTCTTAAACATAGTATAAAGTCACTTCTGAAAGGAAAAATGTTGCAATACTTTTAACAGGTACAATAATATTTAAAATTCAATGGAACATTGACTAAGCTTATTTAGTCTATTCTTTTGCGTATCAAGGGAAATATAGAAAAGGGACAATTGACTACTTGTTTTCTAATTTATGTCCCCACTTAATAGAAAATATTAATATGCAAATATGCATAATCTTGTGTATTATGTGTGTGGGTACATACATGTGTAAGAAAACATAGTTTTTTTTTTTTTTTAAGATTTACTTATTTCTTCATACAGAACTGGGGTACAGGCCAGAGATGCGGAGGGTGAGAGGATTCACCAGAGACAGAGTGGGATACAGAACAAGCAGATCGACGAAGTACACTGCTGAGGAGAGGTCTGCAGTGCTATGTGAATCTCCTCGGAGCTGGCAGGCGGGAATCAAACTCATGCAGAAATGGCTTAAGCTTCTTAGTGCTGTGCTTTAACCCACTGCGCCACAAGGGAGGGCCCATAGTTTTTTTTTTTTTTTTAATTTCCTTATAATGCACCACTATTTTTGTATGTTTTCCTTTTCTATGTAAATGTGAGTCAAAACTATTGAGCCAAAGAGTAATAGTTCTAGACTGTTTGAAAGTTTAGCAACATAACACCTAGTCATAGTGGCAGGAGGGATTAAATCTATTTAAGTGTCTCCAGAGACCAGAATGAGAATCTATATATAAATGCTTCTAGAAGGAAAATTCCAACTGAACATACAGACTTGACTTAATATCTATTAACTGAATAAACTTTCATAAAAATTCATAATCTTACATCATCAAAATATTTAAAGTAAGGAAGTTATTGTTCAAGTAACAGTTTCACTGATAGAATGTTGAACTCTTCAAGTTTCACATCTTAAGATTTTAAGTTTAGAATTAAGTACATAGTGCACGTAAGGTGGATATATGCAAAAAAGGAAAAGGTTCATATAAAACGTACTTTGAAATAGTATTGGGAAGAACTTAAAAAATTCTTAAGAGAAATTAAAATGCTGTCTATGTAAGAACTTACCACTTACATTATCAGAATGAGATGTAAATGTGATAAGTGTGAATTTTTGCTCAGAATCCTTCTGAAGAACAAAATAACTGCAGGTGAGAGTTGTCAAAAAATTCAAAAGGGAGTTATAAGATATAGTACTTTTAGAGTCAGACAACTTATGACACTAGCAAAGTTACTTACCTCTATCACCTCTTGTTAAATTGTTGGTTATATTGGAAATATATGTGAAGTACACAGTTCCTGGTATATAATAGACACTCAAAATAAGTTGGTTCTCTCTCCAAACTCACATAAAGCACTTTCTATTTGAAACCATTCCATGACCTTTTGATGATGCATCAGCTTCCAGGAGTAACATACAATCGTATTTTACACCCGGAACCAACACTGACCAACCAGTAATACAGACTTTAGTGGGGTGGCAATGTTCCACCTAATGGCACATTTCTCAACTTGGATAGATGCACTGAATACAACTTAACAAGGGGTTAGAATTTATATATATATATAAATTCTTGATTGTCCTGATTATACATTGTACAAATATATATATAAACTTTTCTAAATTCAATAGTTGTCTGTAAAGATCAGCCTATTTTCCCTTTTCTAGTAGCAAAAGATTTGGATCTTTTTAAAATATGTGATGTTAATCTCAAAGCTTGACATAAAAGTTCCAACAGCTTAATTAGAAGTCTTTCAAAGGTTGACATATTATGCTCTCTATATAAACAGGGCTTGTGCTAACAAGCTTTTAAGATATTAACACTATTTGGGGCCAGATAGTTCTACACATCAACTACAGATACCAATTTCCTATCTCATCCTTTTTCATGGAAAAGACACACACTTGTTCTGTGAACTGACATGAGAGGACTAATAGGGATGATTGCCCTCATCCTCTTTCCCATGCATTCCTGAGCTTTTTGTTTGTTTGATTTTAAAGGTAGTGACTGAGCTTTCACTAGAGGTAGCTTGGATGCACTGTGGTAACTGAAAGTAGCCATCACATTTGGAAAGAGGCATCCAATTGAATCTCTCAGGTGCAGAAGGGCAGGTGCTTGACACATAAGAAGTGGGATAAAATGTAGGCCGCCCAGCTATATTTGGGGCTTGCTTTTACTAAAATATCATACATTGTTAGTATGTCTTTGAGTTATATGTTAAAAGTGTTTGACATTTCCCCTGAAACTTAAATTTCACTGGGTGTCCTATACTTTTGTTGGCTTAATTTGCAATCTGCTAGCAGGCAGCAGAAATGTCTTTGTCTTAGTAACATCCACAAGTACTATCATGTGAAGTTTGTAGTATGTAGAAGTAGCAGTGAAAGAGGTGTCCTGGAGAGTGAGAATTTGTGGGTACGTTAAGCCGGAATTCTATGTTTTTAGATTTTCAACATAATGTTTAATAATTTCTTACAATCATTTTGTTTATATCAAGTTTGGGAGAGGTAGAAAATTAAGAATGTAACAGGTAAGACATTATTTTTTAAATGAAACTTGTTCCAGGTTTCCTGATTGTCCTGATTATACAAATTTCCTGGTTGTCCACCAACCAAGAGCAAATAAATATGTCTGAATTGCTCCTTTAAGCTGAGTACAAGTGCCAAACTCCCTAATACAAAAGGCCTGTCATAGGACTAGCTACTAGCTGTCAGGGGAAATATGAGATAGAACCGAGTTGGCATATTTTGACATTAAGAATGAAAATAGGAGCTGGGAAAGAGAAAGAATAGAGGTTTTGGAGATTTCAAGTTGTAATTTTAAGAGTTTTATATACTATTTCTTTCCTTCCATTTTCCCCCTCTAGGAGGATAGAGGATGAGGTAATAGTAAGCATAGATTTCTTGAGGTTTGGGGTACTTACAACGTCAAGACTGGCCCTGATCTGAAGTTTTTAAAGCAGCATGACCCACAAAGTGATGGAAAAAGCAGCTGTCCTCCCTGTTTATGTCCCTCGCTTCCTGTGTAACCCCCAAATGCATAGCTAGCATTCCAGCTGGCATCCTCAGGACTAGGATGCACAGAAGGTGGCCCTTTGTGATTTCAGCCCCATAAAAGATGAGGGAAAGGTAGTCTATGAGGTAGCAGAAGTTACAGCACTCTACAGAACACCTCTGGCAGACCATTAAACATGTGATATGAAAAATAGAGTCCAGCAGCTGAGGCAGCCAGCTAAAATGGCCATCCATCTATACAGTGACCAAAAGAGCTCAAGCTGTTTGCTGGGTTTATACAACCAATAAGCTGCCAGGATACAAATCCAAGGAGTTGGACTCCAAACAGTCGGTACCAATTCATACTGTGGCAGCTTCGTGGGGACTTTGACACTGTCCTCTGGACCTCATGAAAACTTGGATATTTGAGTAGGTGAAATAGGAGCAAGAAAACAGGTACCCAACAGAAAACTCACTCTTCACATTGTCACAGAGAGCCATCCCTTAAAAATAGTGAATTGATTAAATGATTGAAGTTCTGTTTTGATGGGTAATTGGTAGCCTTCACTAAGAGTGGGGGAAGGCTTTAAGGGAAGCAATCTCAAAACTTTTCACTTTCAATGGCAAAACCAATAAGTAGGATTACCTCACTCTTTCCTATCAAAATACCTATCACCCTTTTGTAGCTTTTGGTTTTCATTCAACTGGTTCTTATATTTTCTTTTATCTTGCTTCTCTGTATGTTAAATTATTGAAAACCTGAAAGCAGGGAGGATAAAACTGTGATTTTTTCCCATAATATCACTTTTGATCCCTTAGTTCCTAAATGTGTCGAGGACAGTACTCTGAGCAAATCTTCAATAAATGTCTTATTAATTTAATAAATTTTTCTATATGTAGTAACATATCTTTGTGATAGGTCTATGAAAGTACGAAAAGGAAGATGTTTCTACTTATTATTTTCTACTTTTTAAACAACAAACAACATTGCCTGTTTTATGATTATTAATAGTCAATGTCTATCTTCTCCTACTACCTCATTAGGAAACAAACATGGTACCATCTACCTTCTGACATCCCAAGCAGCTAGCCCAGTGGCAGGTACAACTACACAGTTAAGAAATGTTTGCTAAGTAGAAAGAACTTCAAATCAAACTTTGACCTACAAACCAAACTTGTACAAATTACAGAATTTGAGTGAGAACCTATCTTCAAATACATTATAAGAATATAGCAACAATCATTTAGAATTTGCTTTGTTTTGTTATGCTTGTAAGTATATTTGTTTATTCTTTCACTATATAGGATTTCTCCACTCCCCCACCCCCACCCTGGTGCAGTCACCACAGTTTTCCCACCACCAAAGTGCTGCAGGATACAAAGTGCTTCCCACCACACTTCACTGCGCCTTCCTCCTCCCCTGCCAGTCCTCTTCCTCCCCTCCATTCTCCTTCCTCTCCCCTTCCCCGCTGAGTGTCTCAGACCTAAGGTCTGCTTTCAAGGGTCAGTCTTCCAGTTTGTCTTTGTCAATTCCTTTGTTAAGCTTCTCTAGATTCCAAAAATAAGTGAAACCATCCAGTATTTATCTTGTCCAGGTGATGACAAGGCAAAACATTCTTAATGCAGAGTAAGAGAATATAGGCACCGAGTTAAAACAAAACAAAATGAAGAGAAGATTTTGTCATGTTTACAAGATTCACAAGACCAATATTCAGGTGAGGCACACTACTAGTAAGTTGACCCGTGTCTTACAAATAAAGTGATAGTTTTTTGTCTTGTTATAAAAATGCATTATATAACAAATAAAGCAGAGCTGGGGGGGTCTCCTAATGAAGTGACTCGTGGTATTTCAAATATGTCAAATGCAATTTTTCTATAAGTCCTTTCTATAAGTCCTCATAATTTTTAAAGTAATTTATCAACCTAAATTCCAAGTTTGAAAAACAATGTATTTTTACCACCAAGGAGTTGACATGTTATCACGAAAATAGTGTGGCATTTTTTTCTATTTCACCATTATGAGCGTGACTATTCTTAAATAAATTCTGCTGAATCTTTCCTTTCTTTTTCTTAAATATTTATTTATTTATGTTTACAGAACTGGGGTGCAGGCCAGAGGTGCAAGGGCTGTGAGGGATTCACCAGAGACAGAGTGGGGAGCAGAATAGGCAGATTCAGGAAGTACACTGCTGAGGGGAGCAGTGGGTCAGTCAAGAGAGGTCTGCTAGCCATGTGGGATCACCTCAGGGGCAAGTCAAGAGAGGTCTGCTACCATGTGGGATCACCTCAGGGGCAGATTCAGGAAGTACACTGCTGAGGGGAGCAGTGGGTCAGTCAAGAGAGGTCTGCTAGCCATGTGGGATCACCTCAGGGGCAAGCAGGAATCAAACTCATGCTGAAGTGGCTTTAGCTTCCCAGTGCTGCGCCACCAGGGAGGGCCCCTGAATCTTTCCTTTTAAGAAGTACTTTTTACCTTTAACTTATTAATCACGTGTATAATAAAAAAAAAGTTAAACTCAATAACATAATGGAAAGACTTACATATCTTATTTAGTTCAATCCTTTGAAAATAGCAAGGTTTAATTTAGAATTTATAAATATCTGTATGCTACTCTCTTTCACGATTGTATTAATCTGCAAGCAACAGGAGCTTTGATAAACTATTCCTACATGGGCTATATGTCATACAGAAAGTAAAAAGTTTCTACTAATGTGATATATTTGCCTAACACAGGTTAATTTTTCTCACCAATATTTGTAAATTTTGATTCTTTTTCTTAGGGAACAATCATTTTAGAAAATGAAAGATCTGGGTGAAATTCACGGGGGGTGAACTTACATGTATTAAACCATATAAAAGAAAAAATACTTATCCATGAATAAATCATAGAAAGGAAAAAAGCATCCATGGATATACAAAAAATATATACATCTTGGATCTACCTGATTATAAAGAAAATTGTGTATGTGCTTTTAAAGGAAATCAGCTTTAAAAGTCTAATATTTGTTTTCTTCTCTATATACTGCCCAGTGGTAAGTCAGATTGCAGATGAATATCACAAAAATTAATAGTAAATTTTAAAATGAAAAATCATGAATCTGGCTGATTCCCAGTTACACCCTTTTTGGGGTGGAGGAGGGGGATGCACAATAGCCTGTCCTCTTTCTATCAGCAAAGAGGTTTATTTCATTTAAGCTTTTCTTCTCTGTGCTTCATTATGTTCTGTGGAGCCCATGCTGGAAGGCTTAATTTATTTAAATGATAAAAGCTTCTTAAACTTAACAGGGAACACAGCCAACTGAGATTTCCATTTCAAAAGTAGGACATTTGATCATAAAAGTGATATCAAAATTGAATAATTTGAATGTGTACTGAACTTTGAAATCCAATAAAGTCAAGAAAAAAAGGGGGGTTAGAATCATTTGTTTAATGACATGGATTTAGTGTTACATAACTTGAAGGAGAATAGGTGTCCATTATTTTCCAGATCTGTGAATTCTAGACTCGACTCGACTATAGCTTCAGGTTATGGCTCCAGTTGGTTTGTTTCCATGGCTCAATGAACTTAGTCACCAGTTCTAACTCCAGTCTTTTCATCCATTCCAACTTGTACCAATGCATGAGAGTGATATTTATTAAACACGTCATCTATACATTCGAGGTTATAAATTCTTATTAACAAAGGACACAGTGACAGGGCTGTGGCAGATGGCCATTCAACAAATTTAGATGTGGTAAGGAAGGGCAGTGGTGACACATCACATTGTTTTGAAATACAACTGCCTTGATTTACTGAGGGCTCATAAATCTAGAAGCTCTTCAGGGGCAAGGAAGTTGCTATCGATCTAATTCAGAAGGGACTTAACTAGCTCAGTCAGTAAAGCATGAGCTCTAACTCAGCTTCTTAGTACCTAAATAAACTTGAGAGGTAAAGGAACTAATTGACTAATGTAAGAAAAAAGGGGGTTTCGGAGGGGAAAAAAGGAGGGAAGGAATATCTATCTATCTGTTAATGTGTTAGGTAATGACTAAAGTGAATAGGGTGGCTGGTAAGTCACAAATGCATCATCTAGCATGACTGATACAATTACTACATATAATGAAAAGTTCTAGGCCCCATTTTTTATCACATGAAAGATCATTCATCTCAATGCTTCAGGCTATCATAATATGAAAGTACATTTTTCGCAAGGAACAAAACATAGATTGCAAACTCCATTCTAATATTAATGTACATCTGAGGTACAGTTGCCCAATACTTCTGTTACTGAAGGCTTTTCATTGAAAAACTAATGGCAAGGAAGACAAAACCCTCAAAACTAAAAATAGAGTTCTGCCAAGGTAAAGCTGCCAGGGTTGATATTCACAGAACTGAATATTGCAGTAATTCACGAATTGTTCTCCCTGCCTCAATGTCTAGTCTCATTTTCTCCATTCCATTCCTTGTCAGTATATATCAAATATGACAGTGTCCTAGGCTAACAAAATCAAAGAAAAAACAATAATTCTGAGGTCAATAAGTTTACTGTGGCCCTGTTCAACCTACCTCTCTCATCTGCTTTCTTCATTCTTCACTGGACCTCTCATGCATACCAGCCACAGGGAATCACTTAGAAGTTCAGAATCTATTTGTGGTATTACACATATCCTTTTCTCTCCTCCTCACCTGCTGCAAATGCCTATTTATCCTTTACTACTTGGTTCAACTGTGCTCTTCTTTAGGAGCTGGGACCAACCACATAATCACCAGGGCCCCCTCTAACTCCACACTTAGAGATAAACATTGAGAAGCTCTTCACCTAAAATCAGAAAAGAAACACACACAAGCCATCTCACCATTTCTATTCAACATCATGCCAAAGGTAGCAGCCAGGGAAATGGCCAAGATAATGGAATAAAAGATACACAGCTAGCAAAAAAAGAATTAAAACCATGTCTACTGGGAGATGCATAATCATGTATATGGAAAACCCTAAGGAACACACACATACACACACACACACACACACAGGGCTGCATCTATCACATAAGCTACCTTATACAAAAGTGGAGCAGATATGGGATAATAAACCGAGCACTCTTATTCAAATGGGCAGGATATAATGATTATGAAACTCAGCAGTACCTGGCCCATAGTGATTATGCAATGTGACAGGCAAGTTCTAGAAGGCAATGGGGTAAGTTTTGGAATAAGTTCTCCATTCTGTTGTTCCCTGTGACTCCTGATTCATCTACTTGAAGGTTCCCTGTCCATGATCCTTTATGGTCAGATGAGACTTGAGAGACAAATTGAAGAGATTCCTCGGTTACATCCTGTTTGCATGATTTCGAGGGTCTAAGGTTGGTTTGGGGATCCCACAGAGAAAGGACTTTTCGAAGTTCAAACTTGTTTCCTCAGCAATGTAATTTTCTCAAAAGCTTTAGCAAGGTTCTAACAGATTTACAGTTAAGTTTCCATGCTAAACTGACCTCACAAGAAACTTCTGCTTCTTGTTCTGGTTTAATCCTCTGTGCTCCCTCTCCCCTGTTCTTTTCCAGTTCTCCCTTCTCCTCCCCTCTTCTTAATCTTCCCCCTCTCTCTCCCCCTCCCTCTCCCAGTCTCCCAATGGCAACTACATTGAAGACATCAGACTATGTACAACATCACATCTCTTCTCTGGTCTTTTTCACAAAACTGAGTCTAAATATTTTCTTGTAGAATGACTTTTCAGTTTTTCCCTGTTATTATCCCTTTCCATATGTTCTAAAAAGTTGTCAACTCTAGTCTGAGGCCACATTTTTCTTCTCAGTCTTGCAAAGCGTAACCAATTATAGCCTTCACAGGCTAGTATTTTTTTTTTCTAGTAACTATGTTTTATTTTTAAATGAGGTAACATTAGTTTAAACACTGTATATGAATATATAATAAGACTCTCAATATAGAAATGGAAAATAACATTATTTAACATTTAGTAAATATAATACATTTTACAGGAACTTTAGCATGTGTTACCTTATTTTCTCCCCAGCAGCTCTATAAAACAGGCAAGGCAACTATCATCCTTATTAGACAGATGAGGGTCAGAGAAGTTATGCGATTTGCCTAAGATGACTTAGCTAGTAAATGTTCAAGCTGGGACTGAAATGGATGTCCTGATTCTGGCTCCAGTGTTCCTGCCACTATTCGATGCTGACATTCAATTATGCATAATTTTGTGTTGTAGGTTACAGTGTACTTCCACCTATATTAACCTACAAGATTTCATTTGATACAATGCCTTTATCTCCAGGCATACATCTAATACGTAACTCTGGCTTTTGCTTTGTAAGGTAATTGTTGAACCTCAGGGAGATCGATTACAACTTAGGCAAACTACAATACATATAATGATATTTTTTTCATGATGAACAAAATTTTCTTTGGCTTCTGCTGGGAAAACCAGCACAAGTCTCTGTATTTAAATATACAGTGGCAGGAGTATAGCATGTATTCACACAAATCCAGAATTGAGAATTTGTCAAATTTTGCATTTGATTTCTAAAAGAAAAATGTAACATATACTTACACACACAAATTCTTCACAGCTAGGAGGTACACAGTGAGTCAAACAGCCCTTCTAAATTTCAAATATATGTAAAGATCTTTTTAAGATAAACAATTTTATAATTTGTTAGGATTTTTGTTATTCCATGTAAAGTAGATCTCAACTGATAATGCTGAATCTAATCAGTGGCAGGAGTGTAGCATGTGTTCACACAAATCCAGAATTGAGAATGGATTCCATAAGCATCTGCTAATTGCAAAACAACAATTAAATAAACAAACAAAAATGGATTCCATAAGTACTTGTTAATTGCAAAATTTTCTTCTGCAGAAAATTTTCAATTTAATTTACTACTTGGATTTTCGAACTTTTTAATAGACCAAAACTAGACATGCAAGTGACGTGTCTCTGCCTATTTGGACCATCTATATTCCATCACAGTGGAAGGATGTGTTCAACACGTGTAGATGATGCAAAGGAGACAGTCCTTCCTCTCTCTCACAAATTAGGAGGTAGTGTTCCAGATATAATCTTTTGGGCTTAATTTAGCAAAGGTTAACAGAAACAGAAATGGTAATTAGTGTCACTTCCAACCTGAAAGCTTTCTTTACAGGAAATTTGGTGTTTTGAGGGTCTAATGGGAAGAAAAACCAAGTGTCATTTGGAGATTGAAGCTCTGATTCTAGCCATGGATATAAGTGGCCTTATGTGCATGTCCTGTAATCCTTCTGGACTTCAGTTTCTTTATTTAAATAGCTATGACAGTGCTGTGTTTGGTTCTTTTCAGTTCTATCTGCTTCATATCAGTAAAATAAGGGATTAATACCTGGTACAAAAAAAAAAAGCCTTTGAAAAAAACAACCTACTTGATGCTCTTTGAATGATCCTTAATATAATTTCTTGCTAGAAGATAAAACACTTGCCCCATTTTTCAGGTGTCAAATTCCCTAGCATCAAAGCCTGCTGAGTCTTCTATGACCCTCAGTAACAATTACAGATCTAGGATACAGGTGCTGCTTTTATTTGTGTTTTATCTGCTTCTTCCGGAGGCAACTGCTCACACGCTGTGCTGAAAGATGAGAATTTGTTGCTAATTACCAGGGTTTGTGCTACTAAACATTACTGGCCAGTAATTGAATTGTAGTGTCTAGAGTTGAGTATTAGCTAATAACTTTGTCCCTACAGTGTTGAACTGTAATTAGTTATTCTAGAGGAGTATGAGAATCCACGCAGGCTGTTTCTTTAGTGTTGCAACTGACAGAAATTGGAATCTACAATTTTAAAAAGAGTAGAGCTACTGAAATGATTGAGATATGCCAGCACAGTGCCAAGGAATACACATGCAACATATACACACAGAAAACTCAGCAGACATCTTTGGAAGAAAAGTCTGAACTGTCATTGTCGGAAAGTCTAGATAAAGACATCTTAGGGCCCTCCCTGGTGGTGCAGCGGGTTAAAGCACAGCACCAAGAAGCTAAAGCCACTTCAGCATGAGTTTGATCCCCATCCTGGAGGTGACCCACATGGCGCAGCAGACCTCTCCTGGCCCGCCCACTGCTCCCCTCAGCAGTATATTTTGTTGATCTGCCTAATCTGCCCCCTACTCTGTCTCTGGTGAGAGACACTTGCACCTCTGGCCTGCACCCCAGTTCTGTATGCATAAATAAATAAACCCTTAAAAAAAAGACAGCTTTGGAAATTACTGGGGCACAAATTGTAAAAAAATTACACATAAGTATCGTATTAAAATATATGATAATTTTCCTGGCAGCTTCCTATTTAAATACATTTATATAATTGTTGCCAAATTTAACAATTGTTAGTTAAAATGTCAGTGCCTATGATTTATTATATTTGGAAGTGTCACTATACAGTCAAGACAGATCTGCAACTGTCATATTCTACTTATCTGAATTATTATTAATTACTGTGCCAGCAAGCAACACCTCACGTTTCATTTATTACTATAATTAGAGGCACTGTCTCCTACTAAGTAATATGGGAAACTTCAGAAGAATGCTTGCTGTGTTTTCCTAGAAAGCACAGATTACAGTAGCTCCATTTACATTTCAGTGTTTTGGCTTGAGGGAAAGATAATCTCTGAGGAGAGAACTGAATCTATTTTTTTAAGTTGGTGATCATGTAGTATAAAAGCTAAAAGAATGAGCACTCCTAGTTGATTGAGAACACAAAAGTGGAAAGAATGAGATTTAGTATTTTGGAGTCAGCTAAATTCTTGACCCATATGAAGCATAAAGGACACAAAACATAATGATTTAAATGAATATATCATGTTCATGATATGGAAGACTGATTACTATTAATACAGAAGAGACTCTTCCCTTTGATTCATAGATTTATTATAACAAATCAATATCCTAGCAGGATCTTTTGAAGAAATTGAAAAATATTTTTACATAATTAAGATATTGTGCAATTAGGGCATGTCTAAGTCTTTCAGGCTTCTACAACAACCCAGTACAGAATAGGTGACCTAAAAATCACAGAAATTTACTTCTCGGAGTTACTGAGGTTGGAAGTCTAAGAATAAAGTGCCTACAGATTTGCATCTGGTGAGATTACTTGGTTCATAGATGTCTGTTTTCTCATTGTGTCTTCGCATATGAAAGGGAAAAAGGGAAGCCTCTAGGGGACTAATCTAATTCCATTCAAGTGGGCTCCATCTTCATGACCTAATTACCTTCCAAAGACCCTGACTCCAAATGTTATAACATTGAGGAATATATTTCAACATATGAATTTTTTTTAAAGATGTATTTATTTATGCTTACAGAACTGGGGTACAGGCCAGAGATGCGGAGGGTGAGAGGATTCACCAGAGACAGAGTGGGGAGCAGAACAGGCAGATCGAGGAAGTACACTGCTGAGGGGAGCAGCAGGTGGGTCAGAAGAGGTCTGCCACGCCCTGTGGATCTCCTCCCGGGCAGGTGGGGATCGAACTCATGCGAAGTGGCTTAAGCTTTTTAGTGCTGTGCTTTAACCCGCTGCACCACCAGGGAGTGCCTCAACATATGCATTTTAAGGGGATACAACCATTCAATCTATAGCAGCACAGAATAGATAAGTAAGCAAATGAATAGAATACAGCATTCAGAAATAGACGCATGCATCTTTAGGTACTGAATTAGGTCATACTACGGCTCAGGGGAGGAAGTTGTTTTTAAGTTTCCATATGGACACACACACATGGAAGAGACACACACAAACATAAACACAAACACAAACATATGTAACAAATATATTATTGATTTGAAGACAAAGAGTAAGTTAGAATAATCTATACTTTGCATGCAAAGCAGGTCTTTCTATTATTATTAGATTTTTTTTAGATTTTTTTCAAGATGCCTAGCTATTCTAGGCATTTACTTTTATAGTTTGAAATGGAAAGTAGAATTTTGACTTAATGGATTGCATGCAAGAACAAGAAACACATGAATTATTAACTTCTGATGATTATTCTAATAAGGAAAAATAAAACATCTGCTAAAATATAGTTATTTAATTTCATGCATTGCTTTATAGTTAATGATTTCTGTAGATAGGATTATCCTACCTACTTTGATAGTTATAGGGAAAAATGGTCTCAAAAATTCAAAATCAATAATTTTATAGCAGTAATGTCCACCATGGCTCAATTACTATAATCAACAGCAATTACTATAATCAACTTACATGACTCACAAGTCTCCTTTTTATTTTTATTTTGTTATTCTTCTCTATATGAAAAGAAACCTCTCCAAATTGCTTTATCTTATTTAATATTAACAGGATCAAGAAAGCTCTTTCCACATCTAATCAAGAATAACTACACAGGAGTATTTATTTGCTAAATTAATTTGAGAACATAACAGACTTACAAAGATCTTCATTTCTACTGGGATGACTTTATCTACAATTAAAATCTGCCCTCACCAGTAGGCAAGGGCACTGTATCAAAAGCAGATAGAATAAAAACACAGAGGCACGATTCGTAATTGGTTGGTTGATGGTTAGCTATTTTCTAAATAATAAGTGTAGATTTGCAGGGAAGGGGGAGGGATGACAGCGTACGATGCTCTTTTCTAATAATACTACTTTTCAACTGACTTTATCTGTAAAAATTAAAATTTGCAGACTACTAAAAATAAAACTGACCAGTCTTAAAATATTAATCACATTGGTGGAAAAAAACAAAAGAAATGAAGAAAAGTGTCACTCGAGTAATTCAGTATAATTCTCTTGCTTTTGAAATAATACATTAATTTGTTAATTATAAGCTACCTGGAGTTAGAAAATAGCACTTTTGGTATCTACATGGAACAGTTATATAAATGCAGTATCATTTTTACTTAAGCTTGAACCAACTGTACTTATCTGCCTCGTGTGGCTTTAGCCCTCCAAAGAAATGTACTATACTGTATCTGAAATGCTAATTATAATATTTACAGGGAATTTTATCTAAATTTTATAAGTTAATTTAAACAATATTACCATTATCAAGGGGTTAACTATGTTGCAAAAAAAATTTTTTTTAAATATACCCCAAAGAACAGGAAGAAAATATTCTCCATGCGTAAGATGGATTTTGAGGTTTGATTGTGAACTTATTTCCTTTGTTTCTGTCGTATTGCTGAACTATAAAACCATGATCCTGAATAACCCCTTCAACTGGCCTTCTTGAGCTACGAGGGCAGGCTATGCGAGCATGTTACTGAACGAGAAATCCCTAAGCCATGCATATAGGGCACATGATAGCTCAGAATTTCTAATATCAGCTGGGCTTTCAGTGGACATTTCTTGTTCCTGGACAACTTACTACTCTCCTAAAATGACTTTCAAAATCCACCCTGATCACACTCTCAACAGATAATCATGACTTATGAATTGGGAAGGAAGGGTCAAAGTGGTCAGCTTTCTTCTGTGCTGTTTCAGAATTCCTGGACTGTATGTCCCACTGAATGACTTACCAAAGGTAAGTGGCCCAGATAAGTAACCCCTGAACATGTTTATTCATGAGAAGATTAACATGCCCTGTATCTACCTCTCAATGTTGTTCTGAGTTAACAGATGCTATAAAAGTACAGCTGCACTGGAAAAGATCATGCTTAGTGAAATAAACCAGAAAGAAAAGGGAAAATACCGATGGTTTCACTCATAGCAGGAGTATAACAGTCCAGGCGAGAAAATAATAGTAATAATGAACAGCTATATACCAGAGACATTTTATGGGGGTGGAATGGGGAATAGGATCAGAAACAGTGGGGGGAAATGCACTGAACTATGGTGATGGCACATGGGTGATTTGGTAATGGGAAGCCCACGGGGATTACAACTGAGATGGAAAAATGCACAAAATGATGTAAAAATAAGCTATTATATTATTTTTAAAAAGTATAGCTGCAATCTGTGCAGTGTTATATAAATATGAGTTATTATTAAAGTAAATATATTTAGAGTTTTATAGAATCAAATGAATTCTGTATGTTAAGAAGAAACTAACAAAAGATGACACCCTTAATTGTTAAGAATTAGGCTTCCTGAAAATAAGTTTTAAAAAAAGAAAAAATAGAAAGAATCCATGTCAACCCTAGATTTTTTTTTAAATCTAGAAGTATGAAGTGAAATGTTCATTATTAATAGCTATTACTCTGTGATAGTTCTAACTGAATAGAACTGCATGTAGAGAGAGGAATACTTCAAAGAACTCTGGACACTTAAAGCTCTCTTGGTACCAGAGTTCATTATGAGTGACTGAGACTCTGCATGATTTCCTAAAAGTGTATCACTTCAAAAAAAAAAATATTCTTAAATGTATATTGTGGTATACTTATTTAATTTACCTTGATACATATGTTAATATACTCCTGATATGTATGTTAATATACTCCTGCTAAGTAAATACTCCATGGATAAGATAGCATATTTTTGTTCAGTTCTCTATCAGAGCATATAACCGTACATAGGGTATCTAGTATTCATCAGACAGTTAAAGAAGAAGCATTTCTTAAGTATCTGTTTTGGTCAAGACACTAGGCTGTAACTCTCTTTAGTGGTTTACAAACCAGTTTACAGTCTAGTTAGTTATACAGTCATACAGGACCTCAATACAAGGCATTTATAAGAGGCCCATTAATAAAATAAATCCTCACAGAAAAAAAATACATTATAAAAGAGAAACTAATGGAGGCATTCTGGAAGTATTTTGAAATGGTGCTATTTTATTGGGTCTTTAACAGACTTCAATTGGAAGAGAAGTGGGGCGCATATAATGGCATGCAGAGGGAATAACTTGAACAGGAGCAATAAGAAGTTTCAAGAAGAATACAGGAAGATTTGTGATAACTAACTACAAGCAGATTTTAAGGACAATGTAAATATTTAGGGGTCATCCTTTACCTGTGGAATGGTAAATGGAATGTCAATGATAAATGTTCCCTTCAATACAAATTACACTATGGTCCTATCGTCAAAGACAACTTACTAACTAAATAAGAAGTCTTCAGTTTTTCTGGAGTTACACATTTGTTTTGGGATCTGATAGCACTTGCAAACCTTCTTTCTAGAATACTTACTATGCAGACATTGAAAGCCTTAAACCTTATTTCAGAAGTCTAATAGCTTTCTCTGAAATCTGCATCTGCACCCAGACTCAGAACCTCCAGTCAAAATGACAAGAATATTTTGTGGAGAGTTTGTTCATGTTTTTGTTCCAGGATATCAAGGAGCTCTTCCAAGTAAAGCTCTGAGGAAAGCATTAAAGGAACGCTTGAAAAATGAGAAATTATTTGTCAATGTGTTAGAGAATGTGTCTGTCTGTAAGATATTGTCTACTGAATGACAACATTTGCTATCTTAACAAAGAAAACTTTGATCACAGAAGATCACATTAAAGCTTCTATCCATCCTGGAGAACACACATTTCAACAAGTCAGGTCTGGTTAAGTTAGCCTCTGATATAATCATTATACAAATCAAGATATCAATGCATTTCACCAAACAACCATGTGGCCACAAAAGAGAGATGGTTATATCTGGGCACCAGTGAGGATATATTTGATTATAGAAAAACA
Organism: Condylura cristata; assembly: GCF_000260355.1. Lineage (NCBI taxonomy): Eukaryota > Metazoa > Chordata > Mammalia > Eulipotyphla > Talpidae > Condylura > Condylura cristata. Next base: position 29,606,105 of record NW_004567114.1, on the reverse strand, counting down.
CACTTTTTGTTCTCTCCCATCTGTCCATTGTCCATCCTCAGTGTGTGTGTATGTGTCTGTATTTGTCTTATCTATCTTATCTAATCTCATGAACACATTAATTCGATGTATTCTGATTGATTTATTTAATTATTGACCATCATTTTGAGTCCCTAGGTGGCCAGACTGAGCTGACCTTGTTTTAGCTGCTACTTAATCTATTGCTCTCCTCTTGCTCAGCATCCCACTATCCTATTTTGCTTTCCTACCGATTTTCTCATATTAGCCCCTTGTTTTCACCTGATCTGATCTTTTGTATGTCATGCTGAAGAACATGGCACTTAAGGGACCTGACCTCTCAGGGTAGGCCAACTATGTATTAATCTCATACTGACTTTTTTCTTTTGCATATTTTTATTAAGGTGATCTTGCTATTCACTATTTTGACAAGTTATCTATATGCAGTATTTTGTATTGAGGTAGAAATGAAGTGTATTCAACTCTACCATTAAAGAAATATTGTTTAGAGAATCACTTTTGGATAATACTTAGCAAGAACAGAGTTAACATCCACTACTGTGTAAATCCTTTCTTTTGTCTCTCTAGAGCAATATAGACTGATGAGCTCTGTGTGGCAATTTAAAACAAAGAAACTCATGGGAAGGTTTTAATCGTCTCATTTTGGCTTCCATGAGTTACTTAACTAAATTTAATCTGCTTATTTCCAGACATGTCTTATTTTTAAGTAAAAGTTACTTAAAAACATGCCTTGATTTCTTTGGGTATGGTGGGGAAGGAGGGAAAATGGCTATGAATCTAAAAGACACCCTTCAGGTCTTTCAAGGCAAGCATTATAATCTCAAACTATATTGATTGCTATATGAAGAGGCTTATAATGGAGTGTTCCAGCTATATAAATGTACTGATAGATAAAGAGGCTTCTACATTTTCCTTAAGAACTTTTATTAGGTACTTAATGCTTTAGATATAGGAAAGAAAAGACTATTATATTTCAAATGAGAAGATGATTGACAATAAAAGGTTCTAATCTATCAATTGCCTAGATTAGGATGGGAGACAAACTTTCAGGGAAAGCTCATGATAGTGTGCGTAAAATGACTTAACTCTGTAGTACACATTGCCCGTAAATAGCAACTCACTAGCATACCACAGCTCACTCACTTAATGAATTTAAAATGCCAACCTTTGATTAAAATTATGAGTGAATTATCCAGATTTTAGATTATAAAGTCCTTGCAACTCTTCTTGAATTATGTAAGCCATGGATTTAATTTCTTTCTCCTTCCCCAGTGACAGTTAAGAATAATATAAAACATGGGAAAGGAGGATCAAACCATGAGCGACATCTGAAATTTACTTAGAATGACTTTCAGTTTAACACCAGAGAGAAAGAGAAAGTGAGAAACTTTGACTAACATAAATTGATATTATTTTCTAAGAAATGCATCACTAATCCTTCCCTAGATACCTACAGTAATACAGTTTTGTTTTCTTCTTTTGTTTTATTATAACATCTACATTGATGTGTTAATACATTGATGTGATGGGCAAGACAGGAAGAGCATTAGTAACTTATACAAAAAGCACTATAAATTGCTAGCTTGGCAAAAAAAAATTCTATGCTTTTTCTGTGGCTAAATACAGTTGAACATTTAAAAAAAAAAATCCCACTGGTTTTAAAGTGAGTCCCTGAGATTGGCATGCCATCTCTGCTGCTTACAGGGTTACAACCTTGGGGATCCTCTTAGCCTTAGCTTCTATACATCTTATTTTTCTGCATTATGAATTGGAATACCAATATCCTTCTCCAAAACCTGTAGGATTAAATGAAATACCATTTGCAAGCTGGTGGCTTAAAGAGTGCAAAGCATGTTTTAAAAGCTTCACTACAGCAAATATCATAAGTAGCAAAAGAGTATAAGATGCCCTATAGTATGTGATTCAGTTTACTTTAGATTTTTGAAAAAAGCTTCATTTCTTCTAGGATTTATTATTAGAATTTAATAAGTTACTATACTAAAAATTGAATGAAAATACTCAATTAAATTTTTCATTAAAAACTAAAAGCTGTGGCCCTCCCTGGTGGTGCAGCGGGTTAAAGCACAGCACTGAGAATCTAAAGCCGCCTCTGCATGAGTTCGATTCCCGCCTGCCCCGGAGGAGACCATATGGCGTGGCAGACCTCTCCTGGCCCGTCCGCTGCTCCCCTCAGCAGTGTACTTCATTGATCTGCCTGTTCTGTTCCCCACTCTGTCTCTGGTGAAGCCTCTCACCGCCCCTGAGCCTCTGGCCTCAGTTCTGTATGCACAAATAAATAAATTTAAAAAAAAAAAGAAAACAAAAAACTAAAAGCTGAAACTGTGAAAGATTTTATACATTATACATATGTTCAAAAGGTAAGAATTTCTGGCATCTCATTTTAAAGGTAAAGTTATTACAAGAAAGTTTAGAAGACAAGAAATAATAAATGGTTCTATTTTAGAACCATTCCTCCAGTTCTTTAGCTGGAGGAAAAGATCGAGTTTACTCATTTTTTGTGATTGAAATATCTAAACAGCTTCTCACAAGACAGCCAATCAGATTATAAATACTTGAAGTTCACAAGTGGTGTTGCTCTAAGTGTTTTCAAAGAAGTACCAAAATTATAATCATTTAAGGTAAAATCTTGTTCAGACTAATTAAGTCAGAATCTTTGGGGGTGGACTCTAGGAATATAAGTGTTAACCAACACCCCATACGTGATTCTTGCACACAGTTTTACAAACACTGATTCCTGGGGAAGACAATCCAAAAGAATATGTCTGCCTACTGACTCTGGGTGCTGGCGCTGGGTGATTGGCGGCTTCTTGCCTTCACCCCTTGGAGTATGCATTACAGCCTTGTGTATTGCAGCATGCCTCCTAAAGCTATTCCACGGTTACAGCCTTGGAAAAATGTGTTGTAGTGAGTAATAAGCTCTTGGCCCCATCTGGCCTGCATACATGAGTGAATACAGACGAGGCTTCTACATAAAGTTTTGAAATTTGGGGTGTGTGTGTGTGAGAGGGGGGTAGAACTTTTTCACCTGGATACCCAAGGGTAAACCTCATATGTTCCCTCTCTTGTTCACTAAAACTGCAACCAAGCAAGCTGGAGTGGTCTGTCTTTCTTGGTCTCCTCCTGACATCTGTTTAGAAGGTCTGATTTGTGACCCACACTGATTTAGAACAGTGGCTTTTTTAACCCTGGGTGTACAATTTACAATCACTCAGGAAACACTAAGTATACTGGACTATGGTGACGGCACACGGGTGAATTGGTGGTGGGAAGCTCATGGGGATTACGATTGAGATGAAAAACGTACAAAATGAAGAATGATGTAAAAAGAAGGGAAAAAAGTTAAATTAAAATTGAATATATATTTTATATTTATAATTCATATTATTAAAATATATGGACATTATACTTGTCTTAAAATTCCCCCAATTGATTCTAAAATGTAGAATCAACATCTTTGAAGCAGTTTGAACCACTGCTTCAAAACACTCTAAGATTCTCTGCTTCATCTGTCAAGGAAGGGTTAGCAACATAACTCTGGACCTCCCTAGTGCACAGGGCTTAAGTCACAGCACAATGAAGCTATCCACAGCCATTACAGCACGAGTTCGATCCCCAGCCAGGGCAGTGACCCACATGGCGTGGCAGACTCCTCCTGTCTCATCTACTGCTCCCCTCAGCAGAGTATTTTAATCTGCCTGTTCTGTTCCCCACTCTGTTTCTGGTGAATCCTCTCACATCTCCTCACCTCTGGCCTACACCTCAATTCTTGTATGCATAAATAAATAAATCTTTTTAGAAATCATAATTCTGCCTTTCTATGTAAATGCCCAGCTGGGTCTTACTGCTGATTAGGATCACCCCTGACCATCCACACTCACTATGTTGCCCATATCCACAGAGATCAAATATTTGTGTGTGTTCCATTCAACTCCACACCCAATCTGGGACATTTTGTTTGCCCCAAATAAAACTGATGCTCAAAAGATTTTTTACTTGGTAATTATTTTTTTTATTCCACTACAATTTCAAAATTAGTCACTTAGTACACATTTTTTGATTGGATATGGGTCATTAATCTTTTTAACAAAAATAGCATAAATTGGGTGACATAAAAAGTAAAAAATGTATTTCTTATTCTAGCAACAAGGAAAACCAAGAGCAAATTACCAGCAGATTTCAGATCTGGTCAGAAGCTATCCTGTAATTAGCAGATGATGGCTTCTTGTGTGTCCTCCTACCATACAATGGGGTGGAGATCGTGGTTTAGACCTCTTTTATGAGTGCTAATCCCATCTGGAGGCTCCATTCTGTGACCAAATCACCTAACAAACCTCCTAACAGCATCACCTATGTGACACAAACATTCAATCCATAGTAGTCTCTATGACTTTAAAAAAATATTTATTTATTTATGCATACAGAACTGGGGTACAGGCCAGAGGTGCAGAGGCAGTGAGAGGATTCACCAGAGACAGAGTGGGGAGCAGAACAGGCAGATCAACAAAGCACTGCAGAGGGGAGCAGTGGGCAGATCAGGAGAGGTCTGTGGTCACCTCGGGGCAGGGATAGAAATCACACTAAAGTGGCTGCGGCTAGCTTGCAGTGCTGCGTCCTAACCCATTGTGCCACCAGGGAGGGCTCAGACCCTATGACTTTAAAAGACTAAAAATATTATATCTCCATTCTAATGGAAAGCCACAATGATAGCTGAAGCAACCTACTCCCTTCAGTGAAGTTACAATTTAAAAACTGACAATGTTATTTTTTTACATCTACATAAATTATCTGTTCATCGACTATCACATGGTTAAAAAGAAGTGATGTCCACCAAATTTGGAAGGTATATTTGAGATATATAAGCACAATATGGTTTACATGAAATTCAAGTGTTGGGGAGCACTGTGAAGAACTAACTACAAGTTATCCTCCAGAGCAGCTAAGATGCAATCAGAAGCCCATGTTATTTGCACAGAGGAAAAACAGGATATGTGTATTAGGACGGTGTAGTCAGGGAAACAGAACAGTTCAAATATGGGTCAAAATCAAAACACACATGGGCAGAAGCTTTGAATGGTAGGTCTCAATTTGCAAAGAAATTCTTTCCTCAAACAGATAATCCTAGGTGGTTTCAGGATAAGCAGTAATAGACATCAACTTGAACAATGGCTATTGTTTCCCTGAGTACAACTGTGGAAACACTAGAAATTTTCTGAGTGACATGAGTTTTGAAAGAAAAAACTCTCTTAACAAGGAAGAGAAAATTGGTTCCCAGTAACCTCTGTGTAGCTAGCAGCTGTCAGTCAGGACTGACTAGCCAATACAAAAGCAAGAAATGGTCTCAGCCTATAATGACTAGTTAATACAGGAAAGAAAAAAAAAATCAAGTTACATTTTTTGAGCTGTTATACAAAGGTTGATCTTTATATTAATTTATTTACTTCATGTTAGCTTTGAATTCTTTCAGCCTCAGGAAATGTGAGGGTAGTACAAATATTAAAGGGATTCTTTAATAATGATAACTTTGCTTCATTAAAAATTAACTTACGGGCCCTCCCTGGTGGCGCAGCGGGTTAAAGCACAGCACTGAGAATCTAGGGCCGCTTCCGCATGAGTTCGATTCCCGCCTGCCCCGGAGGTGACCACATGGCGTGGCAGACCTCTCCTGACCCGCCCGCTGCTCCCCTCAGCAGTGTACTTCGTCGATCTGCCTGTTCTGCTCCCCACTCTGTCTCTGGTGAGGCCTCTCACCGCCCCTGAGCCTCTGGTCTGTACCCCAGTTCTGTATGCACAAATAAATAAATCTTAAAAAAAAAAAAAAATTAACTTACTTGGGCCATCCCTGGTGGCGCAGCAGGTTAAAGCACAGCACTAGGAAGCTAAAGCCAGGAGCTGACCCACATGGCGCGGCAGACCTCTCCTGACCCAGCTGCTGCTCCACTCAACAGTGTATTTCAGTAGATCTGCCTGTTCTGCTCCCCACTTTGTCTCTGGTGGATCCTTTTACCCATCACACCTATAGCCTGTACTCCAGTTCTGTAAGCATAAATAAATAAATCTTAAAAACCAATTAACTTACTTATGTGTAACTATTGACTTTTTAAAAAATCTTTTTGCTACTACCTCACTTACTTCTCTCAATAATTCCTTGAGCTCTATCAGACATATTCATTTAAGGGAGAAATTAGTATACTTTCAGAAGACTTGGGTTTTGTTTCTAGGAATATCTTTACCATTTCATAATTAAGGATCTTGGCAAGTTACTTCCCCTTTTTGGCTTTTTTTTTTCACTTATAAAGTTGAAAAAATAATGTTACTTGGAAGTGCAAACATGATAGGGCGTTTTGAACAGATTTCTAAGTAAAGGAGCTAGGCACAGGAGGTTCAGTTAGTCCCCCCAAGATAAAGAATTCAGTAAGAAAAATTATCATGGTTAAAATATAATTCTTAAATTCCTCATGAATGCATTTCCTTATCACAAATACAGAATACTGGGCAAAAGATTTCTAACATCAAATCAAGTGAAAAAAAATTGAGATTTATTATCATCTAGAAAATTAAATAACAGGAAAGAAAAGCTTTCATATCTCAACCATACCTTTGGGAGAGAAAATATAGCCACATGAGTTTATATAGTCTGAAATAAGAAGCAGAAAACCTAAATGAAAACTGAGTCCCTCTGCATGTATCACCAGACTTCCACCATGGTCAGAAACCATGATCCGTCACTCACCAAAGCAGCCATTCAGCAGCCTCTGGACAAACCTCTAACTTGAAATGACTAAGACAGCGGCAATATTCTACATCACATGTCTATTATTAAGGACTAGAGAGCCAGAGAATTTGGTAAAAAATGAAATATGACAACATGGCTATTAGAACTCCCTTTAATCTGAAAGACTGGGAAAAAGCTATCAAAAAGGGAGAAAGAAACAAATTGGGACAAGTAACCAGGGAGATTGAAAACAGTGGGTCCTTCTAAGGAAACATCAGTGCACTTCTCAGTTGAACTTTGCATCTACATTTTGCTCTGACCTGATGTCTAGCAAAGAGAGCTCTTTACCAGTCACTTCCCTGTGGGACTTAGCATTACATAAACTGCCAGCAAGAGTAACAGTTAAATCTCCAGACACGAAAGTTACTGTGTGTAGCAAATTAGCAGTGGCTGAACACAGTTGGTCCAAATGGGTCATAAGCTCGTGAGGTGGAAAGTTTCAGAATCAATTTGTTCTGTCCCCTAATTCCCTTGCTCCCCTTTCAGGTGTTGCACCAGAGAGAGCAGCAGATGCACCACTAACAAACAGCATCTGTCCTCACAGTTCAACATCCTAGAAAAGGCAACTTTAACCTAAAATCAAAGTTGAATCTGACTTTCTCATAGTATCAACATATGTAAAATTATATGGAAAGGTTCAGAAGCACTAAGTTTATCAAATCTCTGTATAAATTTACTGCCCATATAGTATATGGTTTAAAACTTTGGGAGAACTAATCACATATATTTTATTCATTTTTATGAATAAACATCTTTTAAACAATCCTTAGAATAGGAACTTGGGTAAGGCCAAGTGAGGGTATGGGGTGGGTTGAGAGTTAGTGAGAGGCTAGGGTATCTATTATGGAGGCATATAAAAGCCAGAATGACTGGGTAACAGTAGGTTCCCTGCTTCCTACATGGACAACACGCTCTAGCATGCAGGTAAGTACCATAAATTTCTGAGCAGGAAATGCTGTGCACTCAGAATTGTTCCCAGGTTTCATAAGGAACAGTCATTTCCCTTGTCATTTAGTCTTCATTCATAAGCTAAATAAATCACCTGGTAGCTGAGCCATTATCTCAGGGGATAGGGAATCACAATAGCTGAAGACAGTCCTCTCCTTCAGGTCAAACTGTTGCTGTTTCAGGTGCGGCTTTTCAGCTAGGCTGTACCTGTGAATCACCTGGAGTCCTTATGCCCTATCATCTGGTCACTGTGGCTCCAGATTTTGAAGAGGGACCCAGGAATCTGCAAACTGAAAAGCTTCCAGGTGTGTCTCATCTATGTAGTCTGTGATCCTCAGTTTTCCTCTTAGTCCGATCTAAGAGTTCCTCCAAAACATTCATGACCCTGTGGCATCTCCTCCAAGTTGCCGCAATTCTTCAGGTCACAATCTCTTGGTCTAGAATTCTGCCGAGTTATCTACTAAAATGTAAATATATGTATACACACACACACACACACACACATATTATACTTTAAAATATATGTGTTATGGGCCCTTCCTAGTGGTGCAACGGGTTAGAACACAATACTGCAAGCTGGCCGCAGCCACTTCAGTGCAAGTCTGATTCCCTGGCCCCAGAGGTGATCCACACCTTTCCTGTCCTGACTGCTGCTCCCCTCAGCAGTGTACTTCGTCGATTTGCCAGTTCTGCTCCCCACTCTGTCTCTGGTGAAGCCTCTTACCACCCCTGCACCTCTGGTTTGTACCCCAGTTCTGTATGAATAAATAAATAAATCTTTTTTAAAAAGAATTAAAATATATGTGTTATATACTCATTATAATTATGTATTTGTTTAAAATATTAAACATTGTAAAGGTACCATGTTTTAGACATTATATATTTTATACACATTCGTGTGACCTATATATTATAAATAATTCCTAAAAACTATTATTCTATTTTATTTACTAGGAGAGAATCCTTAGTTTCCCCTTATTAATCACCCAAATGGCGGGCCTTCCATGAAGTTCATATTCTATTCTTTTCTTCCACTTTTTACTCCCTTACCCCCAGAAAAGGGTCAACCTCTCTAGTTGATGAAGCTGGAAGATAAAACTGAACCTATCCTTTGGAAACTGTCCTTCCTGCACAAAAGTAGTTTTTGGACCTAGCTGCTAAGGGATGATTTTATCAGGGCAAGCTCTGCCCTTGTAGGGATTGCTGTTGGTACCCAGTGAAACCAGTATCTGCCTGACTTCAAGATAAAGCTCTAGAAAATCCATGCAATAAAGACTTATACCTATATCCATCAATAAGCTTTACCAATAATATCATATTTAAACCTCTTGATGGATCCCAAATAAGGGGTGGACCTAACAGTTCTTTATCTTGAACTCTGTAAGCTTCTATAATACATTAAAAGATACCTGTTAGGGTCAACAGAAGACAGGCACTTGTAAGAACCAAAAAACTTAATGGAGTATAAAATACAGGGAATGGAAATACAGTGGAAACGGAGAGTCCTAGGGATGCTAAGTCAGGAGGAGGACAAACCCACCCAAGGGGAAATTTACATTAGTTTTCCCACCACCGGACTTACTGTAGATTGTTATAGCTTTATGTTCTCTTTAACAAATTAAATAACTCTAATCACTTTGATCTTTTCTCTGGGATATCATTTATGTTGAGAGATATAAATCCATGTAATAATTAGATTTAATCATCTTGCAAGTAGGAGCCACTCAAATATTGACTCGTCAACTTTCCAACATTCCAACATTTTTTTTAACATTACAGTACAAAGAACTATTCCAAGTGCTATAATTACATTAGTCATAATGTTTGACCTCAATAGTTTACAATGTGATGAGAACAATGGACCAAAAATAAGAAATGTAATAAAAGATTCAAGCAATAAGCTAAATGAGCTATTTCTCTAAGGTTACCAAAGCCTTGATGCAAAAGGATCTCATGCCCAGATCATATAAGTGCCATCCAGAAGATAGGGTGAAGGTCATTGCTACTGCCGGGCTAATCACCAATCTTGAGAAAACTTCACTGAGCTTTATTTTTTACCAGAGACCTTCTCTGTTCTTTTTAAAAGACTGTTGTCTTTACTGCATTTCTTTTAGTTATAAGCTGTGAGATATTCTTTATTAAAAATAAATTTTACTTTTGCTATGAAATGTCAAACATGAATAAAATGAGCAACTTTTTCTTGCAGGGAATATTATAAAAAGGAAAGATACTAGTTCACCATTCCTTTGACAAATGTGACAAATGCAATAAGCTGGTTGAAGCAGTATTTCTTCCCAAACCAGTGGCCTCTATCACAATTCTAATATAAGCAGATCAATGGATCCAAAGAATATTTTTTAATAATTCCTTCAATGATGTCATAATGTTAAGGGTAGGTGTAATTACAAACACTGTGAAAGTAAATGTCATTGCTTTTTACTTCTAAAAATGCAACTGGGATTTCACTTGAGTCTCTAAGTAAGAAAGCAAACTTGGCTCTCGGTTTACAAAACTCCTGGGTTCATACTAAGCAGAGACTGGAAAAGCGCTTTTCCATTTTTCTCCTTGCTTCCCTGAGTGTGTCCCATTATGAAGAACACATTTACATAACTCTGTTCTGTAGCTACAGGAGCATGGGTAAAAGAACAGTGTTCCCAGAGACAGCAGAACACTCAGTCAGTCAGACAGGTATAACTCAGGATGAGTTTAGGACTTACAGTTAAACTGCAAGTTTTAGGTCCAATGAAATTGGCTAATGCTAATCTTAGCACACACAGGAACACAGAACATAGGAATCTGTTCATTATCCGGCATTGAAGAGAGACGATCCATGACAAAGTGCCAAGAATTGGACTTGAAATCACAACCCCTGCCAGTTCTCTTAATATGTATCATTAGCCAAGTCATCTCATCAAACTGTAGAGACTATAGTTGAGATGTTACCCCTAAAAAAGGTTTTGCTGAATCTGAAGCATTTAGAAAGAAGTGCAGGTACATATTGCTGTAACAGAAGAGAGTCAGCATTTCCTGGGCAAGTACAGAAGTGATCAGCTCCACAGTTCTCAGCACTCCCCTCTGCCCAAGGAAATCATCGCCACTACACATTACTCTTGTTTTATAAGAGGGGAATTCTACCTTCTAAAAACACCAGAGCCAGGTGCCTTGTTGACATTTCTCTTACTTATCACCAGAGACTGACAGACCTCGATAGTACTCAGACTACATTCTGATTTTTCTCTTCCCATTAGAATCTTAGGAGAGCGTTCTGGGCATCTATCTGGCAGTGTCGCTTATGAAGCAAATTTTTGTCACCATCTTCATCACTCTCATCACTAACATCATCACCACAAGCCTTTACTAAACCCTCCATGGAATAGATATTTTTTTCTTTCATTGCAATAAGACCAGCTCGTAAAATTTAACAGTTCTGAAGTGTGCATTATTAGGAATATTCACAACTCTATGAAGTCGGCATGAGACCCTAGCTCTCCTGAAGCCAGGGAACCTATCTGCCTTATTCACTTCCAGGCATTCTGCATTTAGAAAAAATCCTTGGCATTTAGGGGGCATTCCATGCACATTTATTGACATAAATGAGCATGCTTCATGTGTCCAAGGAGGTACAGATAAATCCAAAGCTATGGATCTAATTCTTACAAAGTGACACCTGGGAACGTTGCCTAGGAAAGAGGATATGTGCTCTTTGACATGGCGTGAATTGTTACTGCACCTCCTGCAGAGTCTGCGTGAGCAATCGTGGACATTGGCTCATAGTTCAAGGAAAAGGGCACACAGAGAGACATCGTGATATTTTTGAGCCTGACTTCCTGCTTGCTGGATTTTGTTCTTAATAATGCTTTTAACCTGTTAATGTTTCTTTCTATAATGATGAGCTTACCACTGCCAGTAATGAAGTTAGTAATTTTGGCCAGCATATATTCTGGGAAAGAAGCTTTGGCATCCACCCAGGGAAAATAAGGGGGGAATGTTTAAGTTTCCAGAACCAGGTGAGCCTACCCCATATACAGGAATTTATTATAAGGGACAAAGAATAGTTAATGAAAAGGACAAAGAGTTAGGTGGTTGAGTCTTAGCTTCTGGGAAAGATTAAAAAGTTCACCTCCTCCTTGGTGCATGTTAAACAAAGCACAACAAGAGTTTACTTTAGAACAACACTGTAAGTCTCTATTATATTTGCTTACTGAGTGGTAACGATATAGAGACTATGTAGCAGAAAGACATAAAAGACTCTTTGAGTAAGGCAACAATAGGGAATGGAATTAAAAGATTAATTAGACAAAATATACCAAATGAACAAATGACCACATTCACCCATGTCTCACACCAGTAACCACTACTTGATGTTCCCAGCAGATTGTCACCCCCTTTTCCATCTGCTTCTAAGAAAATGTAACGCATCACCTTGTACTGTTCCGCTAAATATGTAATCAAAAGCTGATGTAATCATTATTCTTGCCCGAAAAATACTGTGTAAATACGAAAGCTTACTTCCCCACATTACATTCAGATATGCACTCTTGAAGTCGTGTCTGTCTGTCATTCATTTAGCCGAATCCTTATCCACCTCCCTCCAAGACACTCATCACTCCGAGGTCCAGTGCTCCCCACTGTGCCGGTCTGTGGCAGTGAATAGACTAACATTTATTTCTTCGTTAGACGGACACTATGGTCCCCTTCTGCCTGTAGCTATTTAAGGAGGGAGCACTGCATGCAACCGCCCCCCCCTTTCTTCTTCATCGATAAAGACAACCAAGGATTCATTCTGCATGGAATACCTGCTATCAACAAAGAAAGAATTCAGGTTCCTTCTGGGGAAGTTCAAATATTACTATTTCTCCTTGCTTTGTGTGAATAAATTTTAACCAACTAAAATGTATTAGCTGATAGTAATGCAATGACCAAGTTTACATTTTTGCCTTTAGTAATGCAAAGAATTTTCTACTTCTTCAAAAAAGTAATTTCTGCAAATTTGTATGAAAGACATATTGAAAATGACCCCAGTAACTTTCAGAATTAAAAAAATATATATGAAGCTCCTTTTTCCTCTTTTCTTGCTACTCTCCTTTCTTTACTTGCTCCCCCATGGGTATCTGTTTCTACCACCAGAATGTGAAGCAGCCCATATTGCTTCAAATTAATGAACTCTGCGGTATTATTACTCAGTATTATTACTCCAGTCCAATCAATAGATGTCATTGGAGTGCAAAGCAGAGTTGGATGCCTGGGGTAATAGGTATTTCTCTATCTTCAACAGCTTACCAGCTTACAGTGCCGAGCATGTTTTATATATATATATATATATATTACCCTACAAAGCAACACAACAAATCAGAAGGCACAGTGGTACAGGAGAAGGGAGAGATGTGGAACTGAAGCACAGGGGAGGCAAGTGGAGAAGGTGGGTCAAAGCTGGCCCTGAGGGAGAAGCAGAAGCCACAGGGTTGTTTTCTTTCTTACAATGGTAACTCAATTGATACATCCTTTTTTGGGGAATATATTCTTGACAATTTTACTGTTAGCAGTCACAATCTCAAATTTTAAGTTTTGAGAACAAAAGTCTCTTTCTGACGCAATAAAGGAATACTTTTCCCCTTGTTCTCAAATAATCAACCACTTTTATTGTATGAGTGTCCATACTTTTCCTTTGTTATAGGTCTGGTAACTCAGATTAGTTTACTTCATTTTAGTACTAGATGGAATGTATCTCTGATTTTCTCTAATAAAAATTAATGAGCTGTATTTTTTTTTTTACAAATGAGAACACAACTGACTATTCCATACTACCTGCGATTTTTATTAGAGTAGCATTTTTCTAAATCGGGCAGGTTTTTTTAGAAGATAATCTCAACATGTGAGAAAATGCTCAGATGGGGCCCTCCCTGGTGGCGCAGGAGTTAATGCATAGCACTGAGAAGCTAAAGCCACTTCCACATGAGTTTGATCCCCGCCTGCCCTGGAGGTGACCACATGGATGGCAGACTTCTCCTGACCTGCCCGCTGCTCCCCTCAGCAGTGTACTTCATCCACCTGCCTGTTCTGCTCCCCATTCTGTCCCTGGTGAATCTTGTCACCGCCCCTGCATCTCTGACCTGTACCCCAGTTCTGTGTACATAAATAAGTAAATCTTTAAAAAGAAAGAAAGAAAATAAAAGAAAATATTCGGATAATTCTACAGCATTAACTATGAATTTACTGCTGCATGATGGATACTTGACCATGAAAAATAAAGAGGTGCCAGGGTTTCAGAAAGAGGCTGACATGTCTGATTTATAGAGTTTGTGCAAAAGCTGGAAAATCAAACCTTGTACGTTCTGTTTGATGTAGTAAACTTTTGCTGCAAGTTTTCTGTTGACAGGCTCATCCTGATTGATTTTTACATTCTAATGCACTCTCTGCCTCTACCACCCCCCAATATTGTTTGAAATTCAAAATTAAAATCACTCGTCTAAAGAAATGTGCCAAGTAAAATGATCTAGGAAACCAACAACAGATATTTCAGCTTAGAAAAACTGTCAAATTCAAAGTTACTTTCATAGTTTCTCCCCAGAACAAATGTCCATTTATTAAGACCCTTTTCAAAAATATTTTGGAGTAATCAGGCCTCTAGCTTCATCCCTGCTCCCTAGAGCTTACAAAGAAGGGCCTCCTAGTATGTGATTTCAGTAACACACCACCTTTCAGGAGTGGGAATACTGCTATGAACAAGCAGGAACTCAGCACCACTTGAGGCAGCCATTAATCCAGCAGATCAGCCCTATCCTCTCATGTTCAGGCCTCCCCTATATAACTGCACACTCTACAGTGCCTACGTCCCTCAGTCCTGCCCCTCCAGACCTAGCAGTGAAAGTTTTCACTCTGCGGTTTCCTTTCCAGACTGTGTGTTTCCTAAGGGATAGTGTCCATAGATGACATCACTCTTTAAAGGATTAAACTGCAGACAAAATCCCAGTGAAATCAATGCCGACTTCTAACAGCATTGTGTAGATCAAGTTTAATCTGATTCAGAAAGAAGATATAGAAAATGGATGATTTTCTTCAAGAAATTACTATAATCCCCTTGGGTTATTTGAGTGTCTCTCACTATTTAGAAAATAGCTTGATAGATTCCTTTGCAAAAAGATCACTTGATTGGAATGTCCAATTCTATGAACTACACCTCCCATCTGGGAAAAAAAATAAGGAAGGTAGATGCTATTTTCATCATAAGAATCAACTACTATGAGCTCAGACTCCCACAGAGCAGCTCTCAATATTTTCATTTTCAAAATGTATACATAATTTTTTAAAGCACTTTCTCAGCAATTCAATATGAATTGATATGTTTTATTATAATACTTCATTCTTTTGGCAACAGTCTGGATTCACTGTATACATTATAGAATCCCTCCTTTGAATAACCAAATGTTTCTCAAAACATTTTCACTGCCTGTTGTAAAATGATACAAAGCTATTCCTCAGAATCAGCATGGAAAGAAGCCTTTAAACATAAGTTTGTTGAGCTCTATATTTTCCCAGAAACCTCAGTAGACAGAAAAGGCTGAGTCAGCCAATTCAGTACAAATCATGAAGAAATAATTTCCTACAATAACAAACAGTGTAATCAAATTTAAATGTTGTTTGGGGGTTGGGACAGGAGGAACCCTCTGAAAGAACTCTGCCTAAAAATGTGTTAAAATACAAGTCATGGGCATATTCAAACTTATTATTACATAAATAGCATATGAACATATCAGTAAATATTGCACACTATATACTGTGTTGTATACAACGTAGATACATATTGTGTTGTATACAATGTAGACACATATTATATGATTATATGCTATATATCATATGTTATATATTTAGCCACAGAGACTGTTCTTTGAGTTCTTTTTCCACTACAGAGAAGGAAAAAGGGACACAGAATTAGGACAGGAAAAACTGCATGGATTCCAGATTCAAATTAAAGCCAACAAGGTATAGGGGGAAAAAATAACACATACGTTTCAGACTTACTATTAATAGAAATCCTTGACATTCAATTCAAAGTGAGCATTCTCTGTAAGTGAAGATGGTGTGATATTGCACCAGTGGTACCTCACCAAATATTTATTGTTGAGGATTAAAAAGTAGTAGACATATTGGGCAGTCTGGCATCTAACTACGATGTCCCTAGAAAGATAGCATTATAAGGCAAGATTCAATCCAAAAAGAAAATCAAGTGTTTCAACAAATGGGTTGTTGGCTACCTTGAGGATTCCTAGTAAAATAATTTATTAAATGTCAACCTTTTCATATTATATTCATTAAATACTCTTCCATTAATGTTTTCCCTTCCCATTTACTATAAAATACATTTTTTTTTTGCAATACAAATCAAATATCAAATTCTGGTTTAGAAAAGAGGAGTTGTTAAAAAGAGTATAAACTATAATCAAAGATGTTGGTTAATTACTGGATCTAATCTCCACTCTGAAGCTTAGGAAACCTGTCCTTAAATAACTGCTTTGATGGCATTATTGAAGAGCAAGGGATATGTGAATCTATGTCCTAGTAACTAAATGTGGGAAAGTTTCTATTCTGCTTGGAAGAGGACCAACAGAGAGCTCTAAATAGAAGCAGCGTAAGGGCTCAAAAGACTGCATAATGAGGTCTCTGCTCCATCCAAATTCACATGACAAATGTCTGGAATTTCTGGAAGTCTGCTCTTTTGACCACTGTCAGTGGAATGAGAGCCAACTCCAACCTGGGGAACTGAAGGTGGAGCCTCTACCATTCATGTGATCATGAGCACGTCAATTCTCTTCTGCTTACAGTGCTCGCTTCCTTAGTGTTGATTTCAAGCACAAATGAGATGAAACCTGTGGTGTATAAAGTGCAAGGGAGCAAGCTTAATCAGTTTGGAGTAAAAGTTTTAGAAACTGTAACAAGTCAGCAGTTATTAAATTATTATCTGTGTGCCAGTTGTTCATAGTGAGTTTGCAAACCTGATGATCACTTGGAGTAATGAGAGTTAAAATACACTTTGCTCACATTCAAGTATTGTATGTAGATTCTTTAAAAGAAACTGCAAGAAAAGGAAAACCTGCTTTTCCAAGTCCTTTAGACTGAGAGTAAGGTACTCTTCTGTTCATCAGAGCCCAGGTGATCGTAATTCATTCAGCGGCGATATCAAAATTGCTGTCCCCTCTGAACGCACTAGAGAAGCTGATTCATTGTACAGAGTCTGCAGGCAGAAATGGTTAGAAATTGTAGCTGGAAGTGAATTTTGATCATGATTTCACACTAGTAATGGTCATCTTCATAATCCTATTTGCCACGTCCCCTCCCGCAGTGCCTAAGTGAGAAATCCTTAGAGCTTGGCACGGTCAAGGTACCGGGCACAGGGGAGGAATATGTGGCCCTCCAGGAATAAAGGAATGGCTGATTCTCGAATGGTCACTGTAACTTTTTGATTTGTTTCCTGATTCTGCTGACACACAACGTACTAAACCAAAGAAATGTTATGAACACTGTGCTTCGTTCTAATGATATTCTTGAAAAGAATGTAGCCTCCTCTGTTCTCCATATTGATTTAACTCTGAGAAACTTTTCTATAACCTATTAATCTATTAACTCCTGTATACCAGGTGGCTTGTAAAAGAATGGAGAGAGTAATTAAAAGGATTAGCAAGGCAAAAGTGATAGGGTATTTGTTGAGCATCACTGAGCCTTGACTACACAATGGTTTCTCAGGGCCCCAGGTTGGTTTCGGGCCCCTGATGACATCTCAGAAACAATAAAAAAATGTATTATCTGTCACGCTTCTATTGAAAGAATCATTGTACCCCAATATTTGCTTGCCAAGAAAAATTGTATAAATGCTCTGTGCTCTTAAAAATAAATTACATTCAGATATGCACTCCTAGAAGTCGTGTCTGTCTGTCACTCAGCCTCATCCTTGTCTACCCTGCGCCAGAATTGCCATCCCTGAAACTTGTCTCCTGCTCCTGCTGCGCTGGTCCACAGCACCTATTTCATAAGGATCTTTGCCAAAGTTTTCAAGGATATCATTTATTCTGAATAACAGCGATTATTCAAGAAAGTGGGGATTAAAAACTGCTGGACAGCACATATGATTCATGTTCATTCATTCACTGATTCCTTCTTTTAGTTCTATAGTATGCACTATGTGAACATTGGCAGCAAAAAGTTACAGAAAATACCTATGAGTTCATTGTTCAGTTGTAAAATCAAAAATGTAAGCAGGACACCAAAGTACCACCATCAGTGCTACCATCATCAGTGACAGGAAAGAAGTATAGACGCCACAGAATACTTGCAATTTTTCTAAGGACATCTTATCTTTTGTTCCAACTGTAGATAATGCTCTAGGGTTGTATTTTTCATGGAATAAAAAGAAATGTGGTTGATGGAATTGATGAGAGTACATTGTGCTCCCATAGTTTGTGTAACTGATATACCAGGTGAGGGGTTATCTCCTCACCTCACATTCTAGGCCTTAACTTCAAAGATGGAATAATGAAAGCATGCAGTCGACAGCACATGTACACTAAGCAACTACTCTAGGCCTGGTTGATACCCAATCTCAGTATTTTTTCCATCCACAAAAGGTCACTGCTATAGAGTTGCTTCATCGCTCACAGAAATACATTTTGTGCTGCTGGATTCATTATGATTAAGAAGACTTTCTGGGAGAAATAAAAACAGTTACTGAGTTCTGAGCTTGTGCTAAGTCAAGCCAGATCCTAAACCACTGTTCCTTACTATTGAACTTTACAGGATTGATGCTATCCTTTTCCATACAACTGCTGATTTCAATCGCTCTCTCCTCAAGGACAATGTCATCTGAGGAAAAGGACTCAGAATTAAAGGGTCAGAAGGAAACTACAAGTACTTTGATTCCTCCAAACTTCAATTTGCATTGGTCATTCTTGAGGGTTATTTTTGTAAGTTTAAACAGGAATCCTTTTTAAAAACACTGTATGAGTGCAAGACTACTTTGCTAGAACAGATACTATGATGTACCCCCCCAGCCAAAACACCTTCAGCTGCAATCTAGAAAAATGTGTGGAAGAGTTGATTTAAATTCACAAAATAGTAACCAGTTATCTTAGAAGAGCTGATTTACATTCACAATATAAAATATTCACAATATAAAATATTTCAAAAACAATATGTTATGCTGGAATAGTTATCAAAATATTACAAATAACTACAAGATAGCAATCTATGTGCTTCTTTATTAATGTAATAATATCATTATTGAGCAACAGATCTAATAATGCCCATAATTATTAAGTGGTAATGAGTAAAGATGACATTTCAGGATATCTTCAACAATATGATATGAAAAATCTACAATTACTTTGGTACTTAAAGTAATAGTGTAGTTTATCAAATTTCATAATTGAAGGAAAAGCTAAAATTCATGTAGAAATTAAAGAAAAGAAAGATACATTATTTTTCTCATTCAGGTGAATAAGTCCCAAGTAAAAATTTCAGGTTTCTCACAGCATGATATCATGATTCTCTAAATAACCCCATACAGTTCACAAAACTGTTGAGCTACTAACAAGGAGGCTTATTTTACTTGACTATTAAAAAAAATAGTCAATTAGCCAATTAGTGTTATTTCTCAGATTAAAAAAAAATGTATGCAGGGCCCTTCCTGGTGGCGCAGTGGGTTAAAGGACAGCACTAAGAAGCTTAAGCGACTTCCCCATGAGTTCGATTCCCGCCTGCCCTGGAGGTGACCACATGGTTTGGCAGACCTCTCCTGACCTGCCCGCTGCTCCCCTCAGCAGTGTACTTCATCAATCTGCCTGCTCTGCTCCCCACTCTGTCCCTGGTGAATTCTCTCACCCTCTGCATCTCTAGCCTGTACCCCAGTTCTGTATGAGTAAATAAATAAATCTTTAAAAAACAAATAACGTATGCAGACCAACTAAACCACTGAATTAGCATTCCAGAAACAAACAAACCAAATTGCAACCAGATGGGGGTGTGAGCCCTCCAGTCTTCCTTGACCACCCAAGTTTTGCCTTACTGATGTATGCTATCTTCCTGGCTCCCATAGCCACCTCTGATATGTGAAATTTACCACTCCATGATAATTTGCTTCCCAGAAATGGGGAGAGAATTCTATTTGAAAGCCCATTGTCTCCATCTAACTTTCAGTCCTCTAATTTCAGCAACTGACTCGCTATGGCTCCTGGGAAGCCTCTTGCTTTGGTAAATAAAGTTTTATTGAAACACAACTACGTTCATTTACTTATATACTCTGTGTATGGCTGCTACAATTGCCTCAAATATATCCTCCTGAAATTCATAGGTTGAAGCTCTAATTCCCACGAAGTGATCTTTCAACAAGACAAAGACAGTGTTCAAGCAGATCCTGCCCATAAATTATTTGACAACTAGCCATCTCACCCTCAGAACATCAACCACATTACTGGTAAGATGGAGCTTGTACTGCTTCATCTCTGGGTTATTGACATTTAATATGACTCATTATTATATGTAAATTATGCTGAAGTATGAGGCTATTTAATAGGCCCCCAACGTGTCAGCTCTACTTTTTGGGGAACATCTTCTCTTTTTGTGAGGACACAACTTTCTGAGAAGAAAGTGACACTGAAAACACATCCTGCCCCAACATTTGGCCAAGTTATTAGTGCCATCCATAAATTTCAGAAGACCCTTTTTTCAAGCTGATATGGGTTATGATGGAGACTAGATTGAAAGGGGAAGTCATTTGATGTAAACGACACACTGGTTCCTGCAGGGCAAGTGCACCATTCTGATCCCAGTAAACAGCACATGAATTTTCTGACTGAAGTTTCTCTTCCTGTCATAGAATGCCACACTGGTATGTGAGCTCAGCTCTCATAACCAGAGTGCATGCATTTGTCCCTACGCGTGTGTGTCTGTGTGTGTGTGTTGCACATGCTCAGATGTGTGAAAAAGAAAATGATGATTCAGCTTTATAAGGAATTTATTTTGAAGAACACAAATCTTATTTTCTACTGGCAAGTTGTCTACATTGTCCCTGTCTGAGACCTTACAATGCAATGATATCAGTTGGTTATTTGATTTTAATCCTTCCAGACATGGATTTCCTCTTGAGTTTTGAAGAAAAATTAGGAACTCCGTTTATTTCATAAGAATGTCACAAACACCCACTGAGGTAACTCTATAAACAACTTGCTTTGAGAAGGACAATGACAAATAAGTCCTGTCTTAAGACTAATGACGATGATGGGGATTCCATAGTCCTGAGCAGGTGGGAAGTTTCCAAAACTGCCAAAATTTTGATGGAGAAGTCTTAATACAATTTAGGAATTTCAAATATCAAACAGGCTGCCTTAAAGAGAAACTTGTTGTTGGAGAAAGTAGAACACTGACCAAAGGAAATATATTTTTGCTTAATTATAAAAGTGATCCTGAGCTCCCTAATGAATAAACAAGAAGGTTTCATATTACCTTCGTAGTTAGCACCCCTCTTCCCCAATCAACTGCCTCAACTTTCAATTACTTGCATAATATGAGTTTCACCTAACCATGTTCCCATAATAGTCACACTTGGCTGTAAGCTCCTTGTGCCCTGGAACTCTGTTTTATTTTTTGGGCTCTCTACAGTAATTTATATTAGGCCTTGCTGTTGACAAATGCTTCATGCTGTTCATTAACAAAAATTATAAACTGAAAATGCTACTCAAATACAGGTTAGATGCTGTGACATTGCTAATATAAGTGTGGCTCCTACAATCTTGTCATCTCAGAACTGAAATAGGGAATTATATTGATTTGCTTAAATCCATTTCTATGTTGCTAAATATAGATGCCATCTTGTCTTTTGACTTTCCCCCCACCCCGGCATGTAAACTACAGGGAAGGTTCTATTTAAGGAGTTGAGGAAGGGAAGGCTTGTTTTTCAAAATACTTCATCATAACCAGGCAATCATTTTAGATTAAATTCTTTTAAGTGCACTTACCCAAAAGCACTTACCCAAAAACTTTTGGTAATAAAAGACCCTTAGCCAATGTCCAGTGATCTATAAGTCAGAGTTAGCAGGTTTCTTTGTGCAAATTAAAATTGTGATACACTCATCAAAAGAAAAAGAAAATGGTAGTAAAGATTAAATTTGCAGCTGCAGGGTAAAGAATTCCTATACTTATTTTTAGGCTATGTCAGTGTGACTAATTTTTTTTGAGATAGTGTACTTTGAAAGAATTAATGGGAGATAAGCTTTAAGAATTGATTATTAAATGAGGAGAGCTTAAAGAGAGTCAGGAATATAAATAAGGTGACCAGTTTGACTAGCCAACCTTACTAGTGCAAAAAATATCCAATAAGAGACATTGATAATAATTTTATGATGTTATAAAACCCAAGAACTAACTCCATTAAAGTATTATGATATTTTTAGAGTACAGTTTGTTTCTCTTCAAGTCCATTTTTCATTTTTCATTTAAATGCAAAGATGTAAATCTTTATTAATATACTCAGGGGTTCTTTTTTCCCTTAAAAAGTAAATGAAATACAAAGAAAGGGAAAGAGAATTGCCTTGCTTCACAGTGATGGGAATGTACTGTTAGAAAATCAAATAACTTTTCCATACTAAGCTAATAGAGCATAACATTTCAACCCTCTGGATAATAAAAGGGGAAGTGGATTCAAACAACATACCCGTTTCCTTAGATTGCAAGTCAGAGTGAGATTCCTTGAGAATGAGTTTGCAAAAGCCGTGTAAAAGTCCAGGACTTTGAGCAAGGCTTCTCGCTTGATGATGTGGAGGTCACAGTATGTCAGTGCCCGGACATTGGCACATGCATGAGCAAGAGTTGTTTCCTTCCAGAAGATATCTCCAAATACATCACCTTTCCCTGAAAAATAGTATAAGATACTCAGTTAACTACAACAGTTCATACTTAACCACTATTTTAATTGTGCTCCATATTATGGTATTGATTTTCTGAATCAAGACCCTGAATGTGTAACCCTCCCTATATACATATAACAATGTACTACAATTTCAGATAATATGTAATGCAACATAAACTTGAATTGAATTCTTGATGGAAATGTGGAGTGGTAAAAATAAAGGAACTCCAACAAAAAAGCTGAAGTCTTTACTTTAATACATAGTTTCATTATCTTCTGCCTCGTTAACTTTTTCCAGTCTGATTGGAAAGAGCAAAGGTGTTTTCCTAGTTTCATCCTTTCTTCAGTTCTTTCTGGGAGAAAAGACAGCAAAATACAATAGATGACCTAGTTTTCATAAATCTAGAACTGATTCAACACATATTAAACATTACTCAGCAACTTTGTAAGCTTTTGTAGAAGCTTACCATACTTACTCCCCAGGCACGCCCTTCCCTCACCACCGAACCAAATCTTAGAAGGGGCTTTGGGGCCCAGCCCAAGAGTTCTCCATTTACCATTCAAAAGTCTGAGGAACTGAGCTCAGTAAAACATGGAGGCCCAGATTTCTTATTCCATAAAGAGTGCACATACATTTGCATAGGTGTGAACCTATACCTCCTGAAGCAAAAACAATGATTTAGACCAACTTTACCTTAATAACAAGAATAACAACAATGGGATATTTGCCCAAGCAAGGAAGAGTCAGCTATGAGGAACTGAAGATGTTTCTACTGAGGCAGTTATATCAAACTCCTTGGTCATTCCTTGTTCTGTGGGAAAGAAAGTTGTCCCGTTTCTCAGAGTGAAAAACATGGAGGATATATTCAGGTAGGGAAAATTTAAGGCACTCTGTCTAAGACTTACTCTTTCTACACGCTAACCACAGAGATGAGCAAATATCTGCTCTCATTGTGAGGATTAAAGTCAGGACTGTAAGGAATAAAGAAAAAGGGAGAAAGTGTTCCTGTGACTCTTCAAACCAGTCAGCCCACCAGAGACTAAACAAGAGCAAGAGAGAAAGGGGTAGAAGGCTGAGTGAAATTACTGTCTCAGAGAAACCTGAGGCCCTCTGGAGTAGAAAGAGAAGATACACATTTTATATAAGAGGTGGTTATGTGACCATGTGATCAGCATAGAATAACCATAATGGCTATTTGACTAATCTTGAGCAATCTCATGTTTCTGGTCCTCCTACCCCCAATTCCTTTTAGTTAATAATTTGTCAAAAGACATGATTCAGCTGTCTGATTGCCATATGTTTGCCCAAGGAAGGATAATGAATGACCTAAATATATTGTTTAATCATATAACATCCTAATAACTTAAGTGAGACTAGTTATAGAATTTTGAAAGAAAAACCTTAGCTCCAGTTACACAGGAGAATTTCAGAAATCTATAAATGCTATTCTCTTTGAACTAATTTCAATGATAGATTTTGATACTAATTATACTATGAGATATACCAAGTTTACTTAAATATGTTCATTGAAGAGATATTTATAATAGTCAAAAAAGAACACAATAAATATGAATGAATAAATAAATTATGGAATATTATGCAGCCACTAAATATCATATATTGAAACAAAGTGACAGAGAAATGTTCACATAATATAAAATAATGAAAGCAGGGTGTCAAATCATACATATACTATGACTTTATCTTATGTACCCTGTATCCCCCAGAAACACCCACATGTGAACACACTGCAAATATATCAAAACAGTAGATTTACTTCTCTGCATAATAGGATATGGATGGGTTCTACTTTGTTTTGAAGTTTACAACCACTGTTTTTTTTTTTTTTAATGCAAATGATCAACGAATGATATGATAGTCCCTGGTCCTATGAAAATAACAGGGCTCTGCATGGATTATTTTAATCTACCTCTTATTCCTTCCCCTCTTGTCACTATTACTCTTTCTATACCTAATTTTTCTTTGACAAACAGAAGAGGATTATATTTCTTTCTGATCTATTTCTGTGATCCTTTCTCAAATTGTCACACATAATACAAACTCTAACCCATTTACAAGTGCTCATTACTTTTCAACTATTAATTTTAATAACTACAATTATAATCAATGCGTTTGACTCAATGATTTCACTTCTGGGAATCAATCAAAAGATTTAGATCCAACACATGTAATATTCACTGCAGTACTATTAATCACAACCTCCCATCAGAGAAAATTTAAATAACTAAAAAAAAATTTTATGTCCAAGATCAATGAGAAAAAACATGAATGTACCAAAAGTACCAATTAATACTGACTTATAAATAATTTATGAAAACAACACACAAAAAAAGATTGATTATTTTAAGTGAATAAATACACAAAATAACATGACTATGGTCAGAGTCATAGTAAAGTATACAAAAATGAAACTAATTCTCCAAGACTAAAGGAAATTTCAAGTCTACATTTTCTTTTTTCTTAAAGAAAAATAATACTGATAGAAAGTAAACTTTATTCTGTTTTTCTACATAATATATTCTGGTATTATTGCCAATTGATGATAAATTATGTTTGAAAATATATGGGATATAAGACTAAAAGAAAATGTATTTGGTAAGTATAGCAATTGACTTTAAATGATATTTCTTGTTTTTCTTCTTTCTACTTTGTTTTCCAAATTTTTATCTAGTAAATTTTTGTAGTGAATTCTGTTATTATAAAATGGAACTTTTCAAATAAGTCTTTCCTTACACTTTTTAATAGAATAGAATTAATAAAGTATGTACACAGATCTATAGAAGTGTGTAAAATATTCACTGAGTGCATTGTCAATGGGTAAAAGATATTGTATGCATCACTGAATTATCCTTGCCATATTTAATTGTGGAGGAATCAACATATCTGTAATATATTTTATTTCACTCAATTGGATAAATTAAAATTCTTATCATATTTCTATCAGAAAAACTAGGCTCTGACAGAATAGCATTAAACTATAATACAAATTCAGGAAGGCAGGGAGTTGTCTTGGTTTCATCCAGTTCCATTAACCCCAAAGCCTAGAACAGCTCAAAGGTGCTGCAAATATTTATTGAAAAAAAAAATTCATGCATAAAAAAGTAAAGCAGAGGAAGACAAAGAACAGTTGGGAAACTGGAAAACAGGAGTGAGAACTGAGACTCTACCCTAAGAGTGTGGTCCAGACAAACTGCCAAGCTACCAGGTCTTTGATGCTAAATGGAACAGAGTGAATAATAATCAATGTTTCAGGTTTCTCTACATATGTAATTCTGTATGTCAATTAAAAATCATCATATTTTAGCCCCTCCTTGGTGCGCAGCGGGTTAAAGTGCAGCACAAAGAAGCTTCAGCCACTTTCGCATGAGTTCGATCCCCACCTGCCCCAGAGGTGATCCACATGGTGCGGCAGACCTCTCCTGACCCGCTCACTGCTCCCCTCAGCAGTGTACTTCGTCGATCTGCCTGTTCTGCTCCCCATTCTGTCCTTGGTGAATCCCCTCACCCTCCGCATCTCTGGCCTGTACCCCAGTTCTGTACAAATAAATAAATAAATCTTTTAAAAAATTATCATATTTTATTTTCAAAATAATAATGTATGTGTGTCTCATGGCCAATCAAACAAACAAAAAAGATTTTAAAAACTGGAACCTCAATTCCCAATCCCAATACAAGGCTGAAATCAACAGAAAAGTGAATTGATTCAATCAAAGTAAAACTCACTCTCTACTCCTAAAAGAGTTTAGACAAACATTACAAAAGTAACAAAAGTAAATATTGTTGCTCTATACTAATTATTTTATAACATAGAACTTTCATTAGAATATGCATTTATAAATTGGATGTTAATAATTTCGAAATGTTTTCACTTGATCCAGCTTTCTATATCACTTAATAGCCATGTAATTTACGATTTTTTTTTTTTTTTTATGGCATGGCTGTGAAGATAGTTGTCAAGTAAATCAATTAATTTACCGGTCACAGCATATTAGTTAATGTCCATCCTCAAGGCATGTTATGCATATCTACAGCAAGTAATCCACAGAAATCACAGATTGTAGGATTTGGGATTATTGTGTGGTATATCCAATAAAGAACACTTCTTCCTTCATCTCGAAGATTTTGTACAGTTTCAGGGCTAGGAACTCCTGTTTATCTTCATGACTACAGAGTAGTTGATGTGGTTTTTAGGTCAACTCCCACTGGGTGCATGTAGTCTTAGCTATAAACATTTTAGAGCTTGAGAAAAGTAACCTTCCCCCAAAGCCCTAAAATTAGAAAAGCTCACACTCAACATGAAAGTTGTTGTTTGGTCTATTTATATTTTTGCAGTTCTTTGCATCAAGACTTAGGAAGTATTTCACTTTTAAGTCACAGACAGAGGACTATAAAATAGAAGTAAATGTTAAAGATTCATAGGGTTAGAAACTGGAAAATAAAAAGACAAACAGAGACAAAGAGTTACAGCATCAATAAAGGGGTGATACAGACCATGATATGTGTGGGGGATTATGGTCCCCTGAGGCACTGGTTTAAAAACAGAACATTTTCTTTTTAAAAATATATGAAGCACATTATTTAGTGAGTTAATGACATGGAGAAAATAAATGCATAAAAATTCCTTCAGTTATTTAGCAGTGACTATACCTATCCAGCATAGCCAATGGGCACTAAAAATAAACAATTACTTAGTTTTTATGACTATAATGATAGCTTTATTTGATGATTCTTCTTTATAATGAATTCATCAACTTTCACTATAACTATCATAGTAAGCTCATAAACTATTATGAATATGTACATTTGTACAAAATATTCACTGATAAGTGAAAAGCACTATGAGTTTTCAAATATATTATTATTATTATTATTATTTAAAGATTTAGTTATGCATACAGAACTGGGGTACAGGCCAGAGGTGCAGTGTGTGAGAGGATTTACCAGAGACAGAGTGGAGAGCAGATTGACGAAATACACTGCTGAGGGGAGCAGCGGGCAAGACAGGAGAGGTCTGCAATGCCATGTGGATCAGCACCCTGGTGGGGAATTGAACTCATGCTGCAGCTGCTTTGGAGAGCTTCATAGGGCTGTGCTTTAACCCATTGTGCCACCAGGGAAAACCCACAAATATATTATTTAAATGAAATTTATTTACACACAAGTGTCATGAAGTGATATTTTAAAGGAAAATAGCAAAAATAAAGACAGAATATTAAGAAAGAATATAGTTGTGTTAGAATAGACTCAATTTAAGAATTTAGAAATTATGCCGGAGTTTCTTCCTTAATATTTGTCCAGAGTCGTTCTGTTAAAAAATATATTTAATGGATATAAACTTAAAAAGACTTTTAGAGTAGCAAATGGCTCTTATGTACTTAAAAAAAATCACCAATTTATTTTATAGAGATTTTTATTTGCATACACACAAAATGGACCAAAGTGTGTGTATGAAGAAAATATTTAAAAGGGAGTGTATCCTTACATCAGTAATGGTAGCAGCCACCACTAGGAAGGTGGAAAATAAGATGATAAACAAGTGATAACCCTAAGTTTTGGCACTATTAGTATTAAAAATAAATTGGTTATGCATAGAATTCCAAAGATAAGCCCAAGTCAAGTGTTTTAGTACCATATAATTTAAAAAATCAAGAAAAATAATCCAATTGAAAAGCAGTTATATCTTGAAACTCTTCTGTTTTCTTAAGAAAGCATTTAGTGATGAAGCTTGTAATAACATTCATATTACAACAAGTTTTATAGCCTTCACTTCTATCAAATGGGAAGAATGATGGCTGGTATTCATCCCACTTAATTAATGCATCCAGAATCCCAACCCTACCCAGTAAGAATTACATTAAGTGGGACATTTGCTTTATGCTTTAGAAGGGATAGAGAGATGAAGGAAATAGAAATTCTGCTATCACTATAGTGTCTTTAATTTTGTGACTAAAAGATGAGGCAAAAAAAAATCATTACTATTGGAAAAAACAGAAAATAATTTTCTTTTAAACTGCTATTGGATTACATAATAGGCAAATCACACAAGGAAAAAAAAATGGCTTTGGCTCTGAGGGGATATGAAAGTCCTCAGGACTGTTTGTGTTTAATCATAGCTCTAGCCTTCAAGGGAAGGGACCATTTTTGCAGCTGAGAAAACAGTATGAGTTACACCTGCCCAGGGAAGGAAGAGCAGCATTAGCTCAATATACTTAAAGCCTATGGGACAGTGGTAGAGGGCCAAGTCTAAAGGAAGAACAGAACCAGAACCCAAGAGGGAGAGCTTTGAACGTTGGGCAATAGACTACGCATAATTCTGAGTTTAAAAGAGCATCAGTAACACTTTGAAGTAAAGAGTCATGACCTGTCCAGAGCTTTAGTGACTGTGTGAGTGGTGAGCACTGCTGGAGGACTACTTACAGCACTATGAAACAACAATGCGCTATGTCACATAGCAATACAAGTGTTGCTTTGTCTCCACAATCATCTTATCAGGAGTTAAAGCAGTAGCAGCCAGAGTAAATAGTAAAGAAGAAAGGTAAAACAGATATGATGGAGAAAATTGAAAGCTCTAAACTTGCATATTGATTTGAGTAGGGAACATGACATATTTAAGATACTCAAGGAAATAAATGTGAACCAATAATTTCATATCCAGCAAAATTGAACTCAAGTATAAAGAGCGCAAACAGCACCAGAAAAAAACATGAAAAAAAAAAACAGCTAATATTGCTTCTGTGGACCTTTCCTAAGGAATTTATTGGTACAAATCCTTCAGACAACCAAAAAAATTAGGGAGACAATAACATAATGATTAGTGGTAGCAATAAAGCTAA
This sequence comes from Condylura cristata, assembly GCF_000260355.1. Taxonomy (NCBI): domain Eukaryota; kingdom Metazoa; phylum Chordata; class Mammalia; order Eulipotyphla; family Talpidae; genus Condylura; species Condylura cristata. Next base: position 29,576,601 of record NW_004567114.1, on the reverse strand, counting down.
ATGAAAGTCAAAAGGGAGTTAAGGACCCTCCCTGGTGGCACAGCACTAAGAAGCTAAAGCCACTTCAGCATGAGTTCGATCCCTGTCCTGGAGGTGATCCTTATGGCATGGCAGACCTCTCCTGACCCGCCCACTGCTCCCCTCAGCAGTGTACTTCATTGATCTGCTTGTTCTGCTCCCCACTCTGTCTCTGGTGAATCATCTTGCCGCACCTGTGCCTCTGGCCTGTACCCCAGTTCTGTATGCATAAATAAATAAATCTTTTTTTAAAAAAGGGGGGGAGTTAAAACACAATGATTTTACATGCTGACAATGCAGATATAATACAACTATTAAAATAGTGGAGCAAAGGGCAGAGAGGTTCAGGTATTACAGTGAGGGTTCTTGGTGCTTTTTGGTATAAACCTACACTCCTAAAGCATATAATATTGTAAATCAATGTTTTACCTCAATAATTATATTCTTTTTTAAATGGTGGATGGGAGGATAGAAACGGCACGCACAAGAAATTCTTAATATATTTTCAGTAAACACACTGATGTTGGTGATGGTAATATTGTTCGTCCAAGGTTGTTATATTTGCAATGTGGTGTAAAGCAACTAGCAATTATGAAATATTTTAATTCAATGATCCCCAGCATTCTTAACACTGTATAAAGAATATGAAGATGTAATACAGAAGTGGGTAAAAACATTTCTCCTGTACTGAATTTTAGTTAAACATATCTGTATGAACAATGAGAAATTTTGTTTATATAAATACATATAAAATGGATACATATGTATTCATACATACTGGTACATAAATGAAAAGTACCTAGCAGCTGATCAGATAAATAATCCAAACTGTTTCTGACCAAATAGTACCAGTTTGAAATGTTTCTGACAGTTTCAAGCCTGTTCTTGTAACAGGTACAGGTTTCATGGACTCCATCCCCACTCCAGATACTGGAACTACAGATCCCATCAATAACAAGGAGGAGCACGCTGGGACATGAGGATGGAGCTGAGCAGCCAGGTTGGGATAAAACCGGACATGTGGGCTCTGTGGGTCTTTTGGCCTGGTGTCTGGTGGTTCGCGACTGGTCATTTTGGCTCTCGATTTTCAGTGTGCTGGTGGAGTACAAGTCAGCAGAACTGGTAGAACATTCTAGTTAACTTGTACTTCTCTTCCTCTTTCCCTGGTTTGTTTCCTTTACCTTTCTCCTTGTAAATAAACCCATTATTGAACCTTTTTGCGTGTGTTCATAATACGATTAAATCTTAAGCACACAGGTGAGGACCCACAGACAAGCAACCCAGTTCACTTTGGGGTGCCCTATAACATCCTTACTGGATAAAACTGGTTCCAAATGGGTAAGGCAGATTCAAACCAATTCTGACAGGAGGGAGCCAGTATAAAGTGCTCAGACTGCTACTCATAAAATTGGTTAAATATGGCCCTCCCTGGTGGCGCAGCGGGTTAAAAGCACTGCATTGAGAAGCTTAAGCCACTTGCGCATGAGTTCGATCCCCGCCTGCCCCAAAGGAGATCCACATAGCGAGGCAGACCTCTCCTGACCCGCCAGGTACTCCCCTCAGCAGTGTACTTCGTCGATCTGCCTGTTCTGCTCCCACTCTGTCCCTGGTGAATCCTCTCACCCTCTGCATCTCTGTCCTGTATCCCAGTTCTGTATGAATAAATAAATAAATCTTTAAAAAAAATGGTTAAATAGCCTCTTACATCATCAAACAGATAAAACCTGTTCTTTCTGGTTCTGACATAAATGATCAGTTCAAAAGGTTCCGAACAGATAAAACCAGTCCTGACAGGATAAAATGGAAGCAAACTTGTTATACCTCAAAACAGTTCTGGCCAGATAAAACTGCTTCTAAGTTGTTCAAACTGGATAAAACCAGTTCATACCCATTCTGAATAAAATTGGTTCTGACTGAATAAAACTGGTTCAATAGTTTCTGATCTCTTCAAACAGGTTCTAACCAGATAATATCAGTATTAACAGGTTCTGGCCACATGAAATCTATTCAAATCAATTCTGGCTGGGCAAACTAGTTTAAACCAGACCTGACAGCTTCACACTAGTTCTGACCTGATAAGACTGGCTTTGACTGGATTAAACCTGTTGAAACTAGTTCTGAGAACTTAAAATTGGTTCTGAATAGATAAGACTAGTAGAAACCATTTGTGATAGCTTCAAACCAGTTCTGGTCTGACATAACCTGCTCAAACTAGTTCTGGCAGGATGAAACCAATTCAAAAAGTTCTGGAGAATAAAGCCAGCTCTAAACAAATAAAATCAGTTCAAATTGGTTCTGACCAGAAAAAAAAAAGCACACATTTCAAACTGACTCTGGCTATTAAAAAACAAAACAAACAAAAAACCAGAATTCTGACTGGATAAAACTAGCACAAACTGATTATGACTAGAAAATACTGATTCAAACCAATCCAAGAGTTTCAAACTGGATCTGCTCAGGTAAAACTAGTTCTGAGTGGATAAAACTTGTTCAGAACCGGTTTTGACTAGAAATCATATCACTCCCACCACCAAGACACCTGCTGTCCTCCACCATAGACCAATGGGCACTCTCCAGATTTTGTTCTCTACACTCTCCCTTCCTCTCTGGAAACTTTGATTCTAAAGTCAAATTCTAGGGTTTGTTATTGGTATGGTTTTGTATGACCCCTTTTGTCTCTCTATATTCCTCTAGTGAATGAAATCACCTGGTAGTTGTCTTTTTTTTCTACTGCCTTCTTTTGCCCTACTATAATCCCCTCTAATTCCATTCACGCTGTCACAAATGACAAGATTTCATCTTTTTGTTGTGTATGTGTGTGTGTGTGTGTGTGTGTATCACACCTTACTCCACTCATCTTTTCTTGGGCACTTAAGTTGATGCCATAACTAGGCTATTGTAAATATGGCTACAGAGACCACAGGAGTGCACATAACAGACAAATTAAACTCCATATTTAGAATGGAGTACATGGCAGATCAATATTACATACAAAAACACATAATGAACATAATTAAGTACTGACATTCAAAAGTGACTGAAATATTTTCTTAGAAAAATACTTTAAAATGTTAATAGGAAATTTTAAAATAAAAGAAAAACAAAAGATTTTTAATTTGCATACACATTGGGGCTCATTTATTAACTATAAATATGATTTTTCTTTAAGCTCCCTTTAACTCTTAAGTGTTTATTATTTAGTAAAATTAATTTTGATTTGAAAAATTACCTATTCCAATTTATAGAAGTAATGCCACCTGTAGTAATTAAAAGTAAATTTCCTTTCATAAATACAATATCATTTTCTAACCATGGTCAATTATTGGGGCATAAGTTAGATTCTTTCTTGACACTGAATTTGCTGATGAAGAACAAAGGAGGGAGTTATCAAAGAGCTGTAAGTGGCTTGAAATATGTGATGCTTAGCTCTTCTCTTTTCTTTTAATTTTTTAAATTCCTTTTCAAGGGAAATGTATGCCCAATGAAGAGTAGGAAAATTTCTTCTCAGTCCATAGCAGATCTACGTCAATTCAAGAGTCTCAGGAAAAATTCATTTTATTATAAGGACCCAGTCAAAGCAGAAGGCAGTCAATAAAACATAGAGGAGGCCCTCCCTGGTGGCATAGCAGGTTAAAGCACAGCACTAAGAAGCTAAAGCTATTTCAGCATGAGTTCGATCCCTGGCAAGGGAGTGACCCACATGGCATGGCAGACCTCTCCTGACCTGCCTGCTGCTCCCCTCAGCAGTGTACTTCATCGATCTGCCTGTTCTGCTCTCCGATCTCTGGTGAATCCTTTCACTGCCCCTGCATCCCTGGTCTGTACCCCAGTTCTATATGCATAAATAAGTACATTTAAATAAAAACATAGAGAAAAGGACAAGTTCATCAACAGAATACAACATCTTTTTCATGTATACACAGAGATTAAATAATAATGAAAACAACTTAATGGTGAAATAAAGTGTTAGCAAAGGGAACCTATTAAGGGGTCCTATCACAAATGTCAGTGAAGCAAAAATTAGCAAGACATTTCAAGGCTCACAATATACTAAGAGGATGAAAAATAAAAGCTAAAGTAAGAAATGCTTAATTCAGACTAGGGAAATAAAGAGAAAAAATAAAAGATGAAGGAAGTAAGAGACAGACTGATCATTATAAAGAGGAGAATAGGTGTTTTAAACAAAGAAGCAGTAAATGCATAAAATTTACCAGTAAGAAACAACTTGGTGATAGTCAGGAAATTGCCTACAGTTCATTATGGAGAGAGTAGGGAGAGGGAGTAACACAGATCTTACAGGAAAGAGAAGCAGAGACCAAGGCCTAACTTGACTTCACAGGTCATATTAGGAGCTACATTATATAGTCAAGGTGCTAAAAAGTAATTCCCAACCAGGAAATTGGCATGAGAAGTGATATTCTGGAAGGATTATAGAGGTGGCAGTGTAACATACCATTGGAAGTTAAAATTGATGACAGATTTTGAGCAGGTTGGTCTTTCAGATGGCAGCAATAGTCCAGGCCCAAAAATTTAAGAACAGTGGCTACATGAAGAGATATTAAGGCTAGGATACGGACACACAAGGACAGAGAATAAACAAGAGAGTTTTGAGGGGCGGTGACAAGGGGGCTTCTGTTTGATTCTAAACTATCAAAATTATAAAGATTCATATTTTAACAAAAAATTATAACCTGAGGAACTGTGAAAATGCATAATTTGAACCATAGATAAATGGTGCTATGATCACTATTTAGAAAGTTTAAAGCAAAATAAGCATACAGTTTTTTTGGGCTTGTTTGTTTTTTTAAGAAATAACTGGTTTGCCCTTTACAAAAGTATCTGAATTAACCAGGCTCACCATCACAACATGTAAAGCAAATCTACGGGTTCATAGTTCAGCATGTTAAATACAGAATGTGACTGCAAAAGAAAATAATTTTCAAAGCTTGGGAAAAGCCCTTTTAAGGATTTAAAGTGTGAAGCACTTGACTTCTAATAGCAGTATACTGTAAGAAATTGTAACCACAGCATAAAAGTCACATTAACAGATTCTCAAAGTAGAAAAATATTTTTCATTCACATTTCAGATTTTTTTCTTTCTGGAATTAAAAATAAGAAGCAGATTTTGAATTTTAAGAACCATAATTTACAGGTTTTCTTTAACAATATACAAATGAAAAGAAAGGGTTGGTTCTAAAAAAACTGATTCTAATTAAAATGAAGTCTTTTTTTTTTAAAGATTTATTTATTTGTGCATACAGAACTGGGGTACAGACCAGAGGCTCAGAGGCAGTGAGAAGCTTCACCAGAGACAGAGTGGGGAGCAGAACAGGCAGATCGATGAAGTACACTGCTGAGGGGAGCAGCGGGCGGGTCAGGAGAGGTCTGCCTCGCCATGTGGTCACCTCCGGGGCAGGCGGGAATCGAACTCATGCGGAGGCGGCTTTAGATTCTCAGTGCTGTGCTTTAACCCGCTGCGCCACCAGGGAGGGCCTAAAATGAAGTCTTAACCCAAGTAGTAGCATTCATCTTTTTAAGCTTATTGAATTCTATCTTTCTCATCCATATTTAGGCACTTTCCCTCAGACCCATAACAATTTTCGTCCCTCTATGCATCCAAATGTAGTTGAAGTTGCAATTGAGATTTAGATACAAATTGTCTTAGATTAATAATTCCAACTAAATGTAACAAAGTATCTGAAGAGTCTTGTCTGTTAATGGGAAATACCATTTCCTATCTTCTCAAAAAGAAAGATACACTATATCTAATTCAAACCCACATAGCCTGGCTCTTTTAGCCATATCCATAAATCTGTCCACATTAAGTAATTATAGAGCAGAAACTAAAAATAAAGAAGATATTAAAGAATATAAAATGTTATGTATGCATCATGAACTTAATTTGGAATGCTTTGTGTTTCAAAAAAGTGGGAAGGTTAAAAAAAAAAAGTGGAGGTGTAAGAACTGAAAGAACTTCAAATTGAAATAAGAGTTGAACTGCAATTATGTTTATATGCCCTATTTAAAAAAGACATCTTGAAACCATCTTTCAGTGTTTAAAAAAAAGGAGATATTTTTGTTGACTACATTTTTATCTTTCCATTAATTAGTTATGCTTCAGAACTTAGTCATTAGACACCATAGTACTTTGACACATAATTGTGCTCATACCAACAGACTGTTCAGAGGCAAAGATTCTAGAGGATGGAACTGCACCTGTTGGTTTTTTTTTTTTTTTTGGATTCAGGAACTTTAATTTTAAATGACCTCCTTTCACTACTTTTCAACTGGCACATGAATCAGTGCTAGAGCAAGGTTGTTTATTTCTCCTACCAGACCAAATGTAGTCAAATTCTCACTTTTCCAAGGTGAACTCAGACATGAGGGATACTGTTTCTCTTTGAGCCTTTCAAGGCAAAAAGAAGAGAACCTGTTGCCATGCTAAAAGGCACAATTCACAATAGAGGTAAAACAGTTATGATATCTGTGCAATTGACAACAATCACAATAAAGTACAAGTTATAGGGGCTGAAGGAGACATAGATAAAGCACATTCATGATTTAAGATACTTTAATATGCCATTCACCATTCAAGGATTTAAGAAGATAAAAAACTACAGAAGACCTAGCCTACTTACTCATTAAGGTAGGTAACTTAGTATTAACGTAGGTAACTTAAAGATCTATATCAAACTTCATGTCTTGATCATTTTTGCAGCTTTTCATTAAATTTGTAATCGTTTTCAAAATTAAGCTGCCAGAGAGAGAGAGAGAGAGAGAGAAGGAGGAGATAAAAGAGGAGAAACAGAAAAGAAATGAGGTGTCATTTTGTGCTCCATCTCCAACTGTAAGTGACAATCGCAAGACTCACCGCCAGGGCAGTTCCCAAAGCACTACACCATGTGTTGGCTTGTCTTCAGTGATTTGGATGACAGTCTCCTCACCTGCAGTGTCTCCCACAGACCCCCTGGTGCCTGGGCAGCCCCATAGGGGCTTGCAGCCCCATCAACCTCTAGCTATAGCTACTACAACTGTTTTCCACCAATTGTACTTCTTCCTTCAGACATCACTACCAGGTCAAAAATTTATTTTTTGGCTATGGTTTAACCTAAAAACATAGCCTTTTAGCTGAACTAGTTTTTGTTCAGAAAAAAAAAGGAAGAAAAAGAAAGATTGCCAAAGAGGTGTACCTATAATTTGACTCATTAAGCCAAGAGGTGAAATCTCAGAATCCTAGACTTACAGAGGATGAACAAAAACCACATACTGAAAGAAATAAAAGGTGACAGATATATGATGAGATTGGTCCAATACTGCTGAGTGTTGTGTTCATTTTTACTGTGTCATTATGCAAAACCACCTTCCATTTTATTTTAAAATAAAAAGGAAATGCATTTTGTCTCTCTCACTGACTGAGCAAATGTTTCCAGTTTAGCAAGCTAAGCCAGAGGCACTGCACTTGAGGTTTTTTGCTATTCTTTTTAGAAAAGAAGTTACCAAGGTGAAACTGTAATAAAGAAAATGGGCAAAGCAAATGACAATGAGCACACAGCTGAGGTAATTTATCACCATGGTGCTCAGTTTACTGTAATATATTTGATGTTTGCTCTCCCACCCACCAGTGACACGAGTATGCAGGCAAAGAAAATATACCTGGACCTCAATAAAAAGATAAAAATACTACGAGAAAGAAAATACACCTGTTGGAGGTTTGTGTTTTATCTTCTTCTTTAAGCAAATAAGAATGAAGTGTGTATGTTTTGACCACAAAAGGTTGTTTTGGCAAAATGAACACTTTTTATGAAAGATTATATGACATAACTCCTTTTAACTCCACTAAACAAAGCAGCACAAACACTTAGTAACATTAAAAATACCCAGAGTGGGCCCTCCCTGGTGGCGCAGTGGGTTAAAGCACTGCTCTAAGAAGCTGAAACCACTTCCGCATGAGCTCGATTCCCACCTGCCCCGGAGGTGACCACATGGTGTGGCAGACCTCTCCTGACCGCCCGCTGCTCCCCTTAGCAGTGTACTTCGTTGATCTGCCTGTTCTGCTCCCCATTCTGTCTCTGGTGAAGTCTTTCGCCACCCCTGAGTCTCTGGCCTGTACCCCAGTTCTGTATGCACAAATAAATAAATCTTTAAAAAAAAAAAATACCCAGAGTGCTGACTGTAAAATTCTGTATGGACTTTTTCTTCCCAAATTCAAAAACAAAAATAGTGCTTAAAAGAAATAATACTAAAAAGAAAAATAGCACCTAAATTTATTCAGAACTGTAATATTATTTCTAAACAGTTAAAGACGGGCTTGTAAACAAATGTGCCCAGTCATGTGCAGCTTTAACCCATGTTCCGTAACTCATACATTTTACAGACCTGCTTTCCTACAAAGGGTCATTGGTTCTCAACTCTCAAGTCTGTCTTTTTCAAGTCATTGTGCTTTTAAATATCAGTTCTTCACTTCTGAGCTGCATTTGGCTTTCATGGCTTCCACAATACATCAGTCAATCTTTTACTTTGGAGAACAAGTGGCATTCCAGCTATGGTTGGTTGACCTCGGCAGCTAAAACATCCAATATTTTAAAAATTGGGCTTATTTTTCATGAGACATAAGGCATGAAAAAATGTGATCAAAATGTAGCTGACATCCTACAATTCTTACTTATTTTACTTGAGGGAAAAAACAGAGGATGGTTCTTTTCTGACCACATTATTTCTTCATGTAATGTCTATGTGGATTTCAAGGACCTGCTACAGAGATTTAAGTAGAAATGATCAAGAGGTTTTTATCAATAATATATATAAAACATTCTCTCTAAACATTTAAAAAACTTTTACCACTTACGTGCACTGTCTCAGCCTTTTAAAATTAATACAATTATCCACTGGGTCTCTGACTTTTAGATCAGATTAATTAACAGCCACCTTATTTTCCATGTTGGTCCATAACTGGATGCAACCAGTTTCATAAACCTAAATTTACTTGGAAAGTTATTATTCAGTGTAATGAGTCAAATTCATTTACTTCCTCATGTTAATTGAGCTCACTATTTAAGATCACTATGATGAGGCAAAACAATTTAGAGTAAGATGATCCACACTCAAGACCTAACTAATGTGCCATCTACAATAACTGAGCAAGTCATTAGGCATTCTGGATTTCAGTTTGTGAACTCAAAAGGAAAATGTTGAAGTAGGCAGGTTCTTTCACTTCTCTGAAACCAACATGGTCCTTTACTAACCTGAAAATCACTTCACAAACCATTTTTGCACTTATCACCATGAAAGTGCATCACCTTAGACCATGATCACCTCTAATCTAAAAGTTAATGACGAGCTACTGCCAAAAAAAGTCCAATGAAATCCTCCTGAAGAGCATGAAGCTATGACCAACACTAATGTTCCTTGCTGAAGCAGCATGACTAGTGTTCACTCAGATTCATCATCTCATTAGTGACCTAATTTCCAAAGTTACCAAGCAAAGAAAATGTCTTTTAAGAAAACTGAGGAGCAAAATCTATAAAACTGGTATGTATTTGCTACTACATTAGAAAAGTTCACAGTACCTAAAATAGCCACCACCTCATCATCTTGGATGACTTCCAAGGATCCCGACACGACAAAGCACAGAGCATCCACACTTTCTCCAGCATGGTAAATGAGGTCCCCAGGAGCACAGTGAATAGTCTGGAACTCCACCGCCAAGGCACGCAGGCACCCATCGCTGGCCAATCGAAAAGCAGGATGTTCATTAAAAACCTTCCGGTTTAGATGAACACAGATATCTGCTCTCATGTCTTTGGGACAGATGGAGAGGACCTGAAAAGTAAAAGATGAATAAATGAGAAGAGAAAGGGGCTATTTCAACAACAACTCATCCAACAAAGATTATAGACTGTGATAAAGTCTGTAACACACTGCACTAGACATTGGGAAGTCAAAGTCAACAAGACACATTTCTGCTATCAAGGATCTAATAACCCAGTAAGATGACTTGATGAGAAGAGGAAGTATTACAATACAGCACCATGTATTAAAGTAATAGTTTTGAAGGGATATAGCCCTCCCAAGCAAAGATCACAGTCTTAAGTTGGTCTGGAAGAATCTCAGGAAAATAATATGATTTGAACAAAGAACCAATTAGGGTATTATCACTGATTTAAGTTAGTTTCTGTTTTTAAATTTTGTCATAACTAAATAAAAATTCATGATAATGGATTGAATATTGGATGTGGGCCCATATTAACCAGTTATAAAGCAAGACTTTTTTTTTTTTTTAAAGATTTATTTATTTCTACATACAGACCTGGGGTACAGGCCAGAGGTGCAGGTACGGTGAAGGGATTCACCAGAGACAAAATGGGAAGCAGAACAGGCAGATCATTGAAGTGTGCTACTGAGGGGGGCAGCGAACGGGTCAGGAGAGGTCTGTAGTACCATGTGGGTCACCTCCAGGGCCGGGGATCAAAGTCATGTGGAAGTGGCATTAGCTTCTTAGAGCTGTGCTTTAACCCTCAGCGCCACCAGAGAGGGCCAAAGCAAGACTTTTAAAAAACAGCTGTGCAACTTCACATCCTGGCAGAGGCTGATATTGCTTCACTCTTGATGTGTTTTCTTCCCACTGAAATAGTTTCATTTTAAATTTAATTTATGTGCAGGGAATGGAAAGAATATTCACCAGCCTTCTGAGGGCTTAGGCAAATGGAACTGTCAGTATGGACAAGAAGGTGGATACATGATTTTGCAAGGCAGGCTTGGTCATTCTGGTCTTGGACACCTAAAGACTGCTGAGGCCAACAGCAAAATTTTAGCTTGGGTATCTATTAGAAAAGGGAATAAATGGAATAAGTATGCTTATATAGCGAGCAGTGAATGGCTTTTGTTGCCTGTAGCTTTCAGACAGGACAAGAAAGATCCCAAAGAAAATGTGCATTATCATTGCACTTAATCTGAGTACCATTAAGCAAGATATGATTACTGAAGTCAGTATCACCCATTTTAGAGATGCATGTGCAAACTTACCTAGAATACTCTCTCCCATTCCCCCTGGTAAACTATATAATCATGAATGTTTTTCTTTGATAAAATTTCAAATCCACAAACTAAAACAAAAGTTGATTTCCTTTCATGAAGTTAGGATATTTTAAAATGAAATAGTCCCTTTCTGTACTAGCTGCATTTCTTCAGCCTTTTAAAAAAAATCACCTAAGACTTGAAATAGTCCCTATTACTTTTTTAAAAAAGATTTATTTATTTATACATACAGAATTGGGGTACAGGCCAGAGGTGAAGGGGTGGTGAGAGGATTCACCAGAAACGGAGTGGGGAGCAGGACAGGCTGACTGATGAGTACACTGCTGAGGGGAACAGTGGGAGGGTCAGGAGAGGTCTGCCATGCCATTTGGGTCACCTCCAGGGCAGGGACTGAACTCATGCTGAAGTGGTTTTAGCTTCTTAGTGCTGTGCTTCAACCTGCTGCCCCACCAGGAAGGGTCCCCTATTACTTTTATTTGAGGTTCACTACAAATGAATAGCTGTTTTTTTCCTACGTGTTAGATGAGACCATCATAAATAAAAACTGTTAATTAAGGGCCTCCTTGGTGGCAAAGGAGTTAAAAATCTCAGTTCTATAAAGCTATTGCCAGCCACTGCAGCACAAGTTCGATCCCTGGCCAAGGAGCTGACCCATATGGCCCAGCAGGCCTCTCTTGACACTCCTGTTTCTCTCTTCGGCAGTGTATTTCAGTGGATCTATCATTTCTGTTTTCTGTTCCCCACTCTATCTGGTGAATCCTTCCTGTATCCCCAACCTCTAGCCTATCCCCCAGTTCTTATATAGATAAATAAAAAATAAACCTTAAAATAAATTGTTAATTCAAGGATGTTTCTAGTATTCTTTAATAATCCTTTATCGTGCAGCATAAAAGATCAGGTTCTGGGCCCTCTCTGGTGGAGCAGAGGGTTAAAGCACAGCACTAGGAAGCTAAAGCCACTTCAGCATGAGTTTGATCCCTGCCCCAGAGATGACCCACATGGCATCTGCCTGCTGCTCCCCTCAGCAGTGTACTTCAGTGATCTGCTGGTTCTGGTCCCCACTCTGTCTCTGGTGTGACACAAGCGGGTAGGTAGGGAAAAGCTCTGAAAAATCAGACTTTCCACTGCTAACTTATGTTATGACCTCCCTTTTCTGTATAATCATAATATCAAAATATTCTGAGCAACTTTCAGCTTACAATTGGATTGCCTGGCCCTGAGGAGCAAGCACTGTAGCAAGGTGAGAAATTCCTCTGAAGTCAAGTGACTTGACAACTGGCTGACCAATAAAAGCTTCTGCAAAGTCTTTCTCACTTCCAATGGAGGAAACCCAAATTTTATCACTCTACTATCTCACCTAGCCTTCTATTCAGTTTCTAAATAACCACTCAAGCTATCTAGTCTTTGGATATGGAAATTAACCCAACTCCTATACAGAGCTAATCAGGTTTTCTACTGTCTAGACTTCAAAAAAACTCTCTTAAAACCTTTTAACAAGTTTTTCAAAGAACCTTATCTTAATTTGATTTACAAGAAATTTCCTCTTCCTGCCCTCACTTTACTTTACCCCCCAGGATGTCTCTATGAGAATGAAAGCCCTTAAGTAAAAGATAATGTTTCAGGGACTTTATTTTGGTTAATCTCCACAGTGGTAAATATAGTAATATTAGTCTTAAACTTTGTGGATCTATGTACCTGTTTTAACCTTGATAGATTGATTTTAAAAATGTTATAATCTCAACTGAAGGTTAAAACGACCCCAGACTATTTTTAGCAAAAAGGTGATTGTGATTTCAGCCTATTTCATATGCTAATGTCATCCCTCTGCTTGCCTGAAGTGTATAAAATAAACCTCTGCTAAAGGCAGAGCAGGAAGACTTGCACCCAACTCCCATTCCCGTGTCTTCCTCATGCCTGCTCCCCTTTTTTTCTAGGAATCTCGGCTGGCTGATGCCATTCCCACCTTGAGACCCTGCCTGTTCTGCCCCCAATAATCCGTGATCGGGACAAAGTCTCTGACACTGGTGAATCTTTTCACTGCCCCAGCACCTCTGGCCTGTACCTCAATTCTGTATGCAGAATATAAATAAATCTTTTTCTTTTTCTTTTAAGTAGACCTAAAGTCACCCCATGGCAGCCTCCTGCTCCACTGTTGGTGGAACACACAGCTTACTTGGTGTGTCTGTAATGGGGATCAGAGTACAGTGTTATTTCTTCCATACATGAAGGCATTCATAAGTTTCTTAGGCAAGACAAAATTTAGTTCTACGTGATAAAAGAAAATTATCCTTCAATTACACCTGGTCCTTCAGGTCCTGATTTCAATGTGCTTTGGCTAAGTGGCATATCCAATCTTTCATAAGTGGTGCCCTAAAAGTGGGTGTCTAATGAAATTACATTTCAGGTGAATATGACTTATTTATCACAGAGTAGCTTATTTATCCCCTTTCACTCAAGATAGTTACAAATTAAAGTAGATGTTAATTAAAACAAAATATTTTCCTATTGGAAGAGTTATAGATATACATAAAGTATTATTTTTATAAATCTACAAATCAAGCCTGGATGGAAAAGAAAGAATGCTCTCTATTGAAAAATAAATATATTTGAATGTTTGTGCAACCAGTTCAGCTTAACCCAATATCTAGAGGTTTCCTCACAGATAACCTTCAGACTCCAAAGACTCAACCTTTGCCCTGTGACCAGAGGACTCTAAGTGAAAGTCAATCATGATGATGCTACCATTTTCTTAAAATAGTTGATGAATCGATGCCACTGGGTAAAGTTTAAGTCCTCACCAAATTCATTTCAGTCTTTTTGTGACGGGAGCCCCCTTTAGTCATGGCCCTTACTACCTCCCTCCAACTCCACATCCTGGTCGCACTGTCTCGTGCCTCTCAGCTTTGCACTGCTGTTACTTTCAGCTGACATGTTCTACCCCTACTCACTGTCCAGTCACTTCTGATTCATCCATCACAACACAGAAGATTTCTAGCTGCCATAAGTACAATTGATAAAAAGAAAATATGGAAGCACCATCTACATGGTGGAGTTTAGGATTTTAACCTAGAGATTTCTAACTTTTATTTTCAGCAGTAAGACCATCCTTTAGGTTATTAATGAAATATATCTTTAATAACATTTAATATAATGAAAAATCTGAATAGTTCCTAAGGTATTGTCTCATATGGCATCTGGAGTATGTGTGCAGCTTTACTTTTATATGGCAGATAAAAGCAGAAGATATATACCTACATATAAACACACATATGTAAAATGATTATGTATAGAAGAAGAAATGAGAATAAGTGGTATTAATATCTGGTGTGTGTGTGTGTATGTGTGTGTGTGCGTGCACAGAATTGTGCTGGGTGAAGTTCTGATGAAAAGGCACACTCCCCGGCCAGGGTTGCACAGGGCATGTTCAGATATTATTTCATGCCACCCATTTAACTCACAGCTTTGAGTTCTGGTTATGTGCTAGTTATATGTCGGTCCCACAGACCCATGACAAAATCTTACAGTGCCAGCCTCCCTCGAACATTCAGTCAGGAACAGTTTGGGAAGTCACTGGTCCTAGTCCAACGTCCCATTTTACAGATAAGGTAAATGTACCCCATAAAGGTTGGTTGACTTGTTCAAAGTCTCTAAAAAAAATTGCCATCAAGGGCCTCCATTGTGGCCTAGGGGTTAAGTCTCAGCACTATGATGCTTCTCACAACCACTGCAGCATAAGTTTGATCCCCGCCAGGGAGCTACCCACATGGCGCAGTAGACCTCTCCTGTCTTACCGCTATTCCCTTCAGTAGATCTGCCTGTTCTGCTCCCCGCACTGTCTCCAGGGAATCCTCTCATCCTCCCTACATCTCTAGCCTACACCCCAACTCTTGTATGCATAAATATAAATCTTTAAAAAAAATTCTTTAAAGAAATAGTTGACTAGAGAATATCAAAAGAAGGTATTTTTAGACTCCTTAATCATTCTTAAAACAAACTTAAAAATGTATTTTAACTATCATGTTTCATACAAAACATGGTAAATAAGAAAATAAAATTTCTTCATGGATAGAAATGCACTGAACTAAAATTTTAGTTCCTGCTATAATCACCCAATATCACTTCCCATGCCATGATGCACTGATTCAAAAACAAGTTTTTGGGCCCTCCCTGGTGGCACAATGGGTTAAAGCACGGCACTAAGAAGCAAGGACAGCTGCTTTAGCATGAGTTCAAACCTGGCCAGGGAGGTGACCCACGTGGCATAACTGAACCTCTCATGTTGTGCCCTCTGCTCCCCTCAGCAGTGTATTTCATCGATCTACTTGTTCTGCTCCCTACTCTGTGTCTAGTGAATCCTCTCACCCCCACACTTCTGGCCTGTACCCCCATTCTGTTTGCATAAATAACTAAATCTTTAAAAAAATAAAAAACCAAATTTTTAAGAGAATGTAGAGTTTGAACTGAAGAGAAACATGTGAGAGGAAATTTTAGCACCATAGGGGTTTAGCATATGTTTTGAAGAGTGATCTCAAACTACCATTTACTAGCTATGCTATCTTGAGGAAATCTATTTCTGGCCTATAAGAGGACAGAAAAAAAAACTCTTAAATTTTTTAGAAGTAAAACAGTAAAATTATGTAAAATAAAAAATATAAAAAGATAAAAACATAATTTAAAGCACTGCATAACTTTCAGTCAAATAATTATAACACAATTAAATTGACCATTGAACTACAATCAGATATTGAGATTTTTTTTCAGTTTTACCTTTTATAAATCAATTTACAAAAAATAATCTGCATCTACATCAGACTAAGAACAGGTATTTTACAAGTAAAATTAGTAATAGTTAAATTTAAAAATATTTTAAAATTTCTTGCCAAATTGCTTCCCAGAAAAGGTATAGCAAATTACACTCAAACCTGTAATGCATGTGAATATCTTATATTATTTTAACAATCTCTCTCTGAAATATTCCAATTGCATTTGAAAAAGACAAGAAAATTTCACCAAAGCAAAAATAGAATTGTATAGTGTAACAATGTTTGTAGAAAGCTGGAGAATCTTAGTCTTAATGAAACCTGTCTTTGCTATTATTCCCTTGTTTAGTGACCATGGATTAATTACTTTTAGTCTATCTGTGACAAATATTTAATATGAGAATAGGAGTAATGAAGATAATTCTTTAAGTGCTGAAGGTAATGGCAAAGTAAACACGCTCCTTGAGGTTTCTTCTGTTCTTGACCAATTATTTTATTTGCTGTCTTTAAAACTCTCCATGGGAAGTAATATGGTCAGCTATTTTTCATAGCAATTGATAAGTAAAGATGATTTCCCTGCCTTCTTCTTTAGGACAAAGAAATACATGTATTAATGACATTGTGATAGGCATGGAAGCTACCACTGTCCTTCAAAATCCCTGCTTCCATTAATGCAATTAAGTTACACACTGTTAATCTCTGGTCGCCAGTCCAATTGAATTGTTATTAAGTTAGTGAAAACCAGTGGAAAGAGTCAGACCAGGTGACATTTGCACATAAAACATTTTTATAATCCTTCCTGGGAATGAGTTCAAAGACAGCCAACAAATAAAGTAAGGTTCTCTACAGGAATTCAATTCTTTTTTTATTTTATGACAAGAAAAGGTATCCCACCCTATTTAAAAACAAACACAAAAAAGACAAATAATAACCAGGGGGCAGGCACTCAAGCTAGCCCAGTGCAAGCAGTTATCTGGACATTAGTTTACCAATTTCTGAAGGCATCAAGCCTCTGAGGAATTAACTCAGGAACAATGGAATGAAATAAAACCAAATCAAATCATTCTCAATATTTAAAAGTAAAAGGTCATGTTTAGCAACAGAAGACTGTTCTAATCCACGAAAGATTATATGTTAAAGCCTATGGGTTCACTTTAGAGATACATTTTCTGTGAAAAATTTGATACACCAAGTGTGACTCAAGGATTTTGTTTTAAAATTGCAAAGGATCAACTCTCAAGGTTTTCATGTTTTTGGTTTTTCATTAAAATGAGTAGTGAAAAGACAAATAACTGATACCAATTTTGTAAATCCACTGATGTGTTAGTTCACTAACTTTCCAAGTTAAGGGCTCAGATGAATTTATACTTTCCATTGTTCTTTATTCTTTTTTATTTATTTAAATTATTTATTTATACATACAGGCCAGAGGTGCAGGGTCAGTGAGAGGATTCACTAGTGACAGAGTAGGGAGCAGAACAGGCAGACTGATGAAATACACTGCTAAGGGCAGAGGCAGGCGGGTCAGGAGAGGTCTGCCACACTATGTGGGTCACCTCTGGGGCGGGGATTGAACTCATGCTTAAGTGGCTTTAGCTTCTCCGTGGTGTGCTTTAACCTGCTGTGCCACCAGGGAGGGCCCTGTTCTCTATTCTTAATTTGTTTTCTGTACCTTTTTTATGCACATATTGACTAAATAAGAATAGATTTTTCCACATGTGAAAATATTTTCCAAAATTAGAAGTACATTTTAAAATACATTTTTTTTTTAAATTTTCCAGTAGAGTGGAAACAATATTGGAAAACACCTTGGTCATGATCTTCTGAAAATCAGCTATGATAAATGATACCTTCAGCTTCCTTAAAATAATGAATTCCTGTCTTTTACTATGAATGTAAGTGAACTCATATGTCTGTCATCTGACTACAATGACAAAAGTCAAATATACATGTAGTGTAATATACCCAATACTAGAGATGTGCCCAAGATGTTCACCAAATCACATGAACATCAGTGTTTCTGGCAGTACTATTAATAGCAATGCCAAAATGAAAATCACCCAAATATCTATAAACATTAGCCTAGATAAATATCATGGTACATTCTCATGAAGAACTGCTATTCATCAAAAAAGAATGAAAGAAATAACAATAATACACAAAAAATGAACCTCAACAAAAGAATGTTGGCTATAAAAAAAAGTGACATAGGCCCTCCCTGGTGGCGCTGCGTGTTGAAGCACTGTATTAAGAAGCTTAAGCCACTTCCGCATGAGTTCGATCCCTGCCTGCCCCGGAGGAGATCCACATGGCGAGGCAGACCTCTCCTGACCAGCCTGCCACTCCCCTCAACGTTGAACTGCCTGTTCTGCTCCCCGCTCTGTCTCTGGGAAATCCTCTCACCCTCCGCATTTCTGGCCTGTACCCCAGTTCTGTATGAATAAATAAAATCTTAAAAAAAAAAGTGACATAAAAAGTATGCATAATACCATTTACATGATGTTCAATGACTGGAAAAAAATCAATATACAGTTGTGAAAGTCAAGATAAAGGGTCACTGTCCGGGGACAAGTTGGTTAGTGCCTGGAGAGACCCTGACTGGGCTTCTGGGGTTCTAGTCATTGGGTTTTGGATGCTGTCTATGATATTTCTGCTCACGTTGTGAATATATACATCTATCTGGTTACATATAGTTTTCCAATTTTTCAACATGTTAAATTTTATTTTAAAAACCACAAAAACACAAAATAGTAACTATGTGAGGTGAGATATATGTCAATTGGCTTGACTATACTCTCCATTTCTCCATGTACATATAATGAAAGCATCACGTTATAATTTTCAAACATACATTTTTATTTTTAAAAGTTACTTATAAACAGATAGGTATTATCTGAAGATGAATGAAACAAAAATTGGAGTTGCCAAACCAATAGTTGAAATTACTTCTAGAATAACTACACATATCAACCTATTACTCTTCCAATTGAGAGCAAACTAAAATTCCTGAGGATATGCATCAGATATCTTTGAAACTATTTTTGCAACTTAAAATATCTACACACACACATAAATACCAAAGTAAAATAGTCAAAAGAGCTTACAGAGAAGCAAATGGTATATGGGTTATTTTATTTATTTCTATTGATTCTAATTCCAAAAGGAATTTGAGTAGTGTTTGTATAAATGAATATATACACAACATAAATAAATTTGCATATGTGTATACAGATAGATAAAATCAAGTATATATAAAATAACAGCTAGTATATATAAAATAACAGCTAAAAGTTGTCTTGAAAAGATAATTAAATTATCAAGGGAAATAAAAACAAAATAAGATAAAAAATACTCATGTTTGAACAACTAAGATTGTATTGAAACATTTTTTACAATTCTAACATTCATATATAAATATAGACAGATAGATAGATATAGATATAGATATCAGTGTGCATATGTGTGAAATCACTGCATTTAAAATTATTGTGTAGAACAATTATATACCAGACATTTTACGGGGTGGAGCGGGGAAGGGTATCAAAAATGGGGGGGTGGAGTGCACTAGACTATGGTGATGGCACACAGGTGAATTGGTGATGGGAAGCCCATGGGGATTACAACTGAGATGGGAAAAGGCACAAAATGATGTAAAAATAAAGTATTATTTTATAAAAAAATAAATGGCTCTAATATAAAATCAGAAACATTTTAAAGAGCACCAAACTCTTCCATTCATTCTTTCACTATGCTGGCATTTATCAGTCTGGATCCTGATCAATATATTCTTACTGAGTGAAATCTGTTATGCTATTACCTATCGTAGATATAGGATAGCAATAGTAGGCTGAACTTTTTGGTGAAGTAAGCCCTTCATCATTAGCAATGCCTCCGTAATGTAGTTCTCTGAGATTGGTGGAACAGACAAGTGGGTATAGATATCTATGATAGTAACTCATGCATAGATAAATATAAAAACAAGCTGTAGTCCATAATAAATATAAGAACAATACAGCTTATATAACAAATGTAAGTTAAAAGTTAAAAAAAAAAAAAGGAAAAAGCCTAGGTTTAAAGACAACATATGTAAGGCCTCTATCCTACACAGGAGTCATGGCCAAGATACACGCAAGCAAATGCTCCACCCCTGGGCTATATCCCCATGGCCACGATATGTGGAAAACTCCTACAAGTCATAGGAAAACATTAAGTAGACAACACAATGCAAAAAGAAAAGCACAGGAATTGCTCAATATGAAAATGAGAGTGCCTACGTGGTCAGTATGATTTAAAACGGAGTTTAAACCACGTGGAAATGTAACATAGCATACCACTACACATACAACATACACCTTAAATGTAAAAGGCAGATACCATGTGGAGTTGGAAAATAGTGGACTGATTGGAACTCACGTATTCTACTGTGAATGTCAACTAGTACAACCAGTTTTCAAACTCTTAACAACTTCTAATAAAAAAATAAACCTCTACCAGTATCACCGACATCATTCCTAGGAATGTATGTACATATAGGTGTGTATATGTGTGTGTGTAAGAGAATGTATATGTACCCACATATTATTATTCAGTCATAAAAAGAAACAAAGTACCAACACATGCTACAACATGGAACACCTCAAAAATATGCAAAGTGAAAGAAGTCACTCATAAAAACACATACTGGATGATTCCATTTATATGAAGTGTCCAGAATAAGCAAGTGCATAGAAATAGAAAGAAGATGAGTAGTTGCCCAGGCCTCCAGGAAGCAGATAGCAGAAAATAACTACTAATGGGGACAGTGTTTCTACTTGGGATAATGGGCAAGTTTTGGGAAGTGGTAATAGTGTTATACATATGTAAAATACATTTTTATTATGCACATACATTTACAATGTATTTATTGGTATGCCTATGTGTATTGATTGGTAGACATTATGTGTACATGTATGTGTTTCTATTATAAAATGCTTTATGTAAAATCATTACTATCATGACTCTCCCTACAGTAAGAATATTAATAGTAGGCAAATTTATCAAAGTTAAGTCATACCATCTATGGAACACATGGTCACAGGAAACATGACTACCTAATTTCATTTAATAAATCTGGTATAGAATGTCTACTTTTCTATGGAATATACAAAAGTGGTAGAATTAAAAGTAGTTCTAGTTTCTGTGCGTAGTTACTTCTCCTTCTCACCAGGAAGACAAGACAAAGCTATTAGTAGCATAGCTACATGGGGAAACTAACATGTACAACAGAAAACCAATTCTGGGGAAATAATAAGCAGAAGTTCAGGTGAGGCTCTCCTTAAGAATGGGGGGAAATGAGCCGGTTGACAGGCTAAAGCAAAATGAGAACTTGTCTATTTTACAATTAATCAACTCTGTGATTATGAAACCTCTATTTTCATTTCATGTAGTAAAAGCAGCTTTTGTTAAATGATTGACATATCAAAGTGAAATTCTATCACTAGTCACATTATCTTAATTAATTTTATGTCAATGCTGTTGATAAGATCTGAAAACAGAACAGTGAACACTACTAACTGAATTGTTTACTCAGTGATATATGTACTGGTACTGTAACTAAAAGTTATTAATATTTTAGTGCCCCAAACAAGCAAACTCTTCTTATTTGCATAGCCCATTTAGGAGCACAAAGGAAATGCTTTTTAAGCTTGAGAAATGCCTTTAAAACTCATTAGTGTTCTACAACATCCTTGAAACCAAAATGATAGATTGACATTACTAAAAAGGACTTTCAGGAAATAAATCCTAACTAGAATTTTGGTTATGTATTTCTTACATATGCACATTTATATTTTTCACCAATGTCTTCAGAGTTGAAGGTATCAGTTACAACTACTCAGAAATTAATTTTGCTGCAATTCTCATAAGCAGAAGATAGCCATGAATGTCAAAGTAAAAATATCCACAAATAAGAGAAAAACTGTCACAGATGTGCACATGTGATTGATGTCCACAGATATCACTTAAAACCTTAAGAAGCCTTATCAGAGCCCCAGATCCTACAACCACTGGCTTCTGCTGAGAGGGAAAAAATGGTCAGCTAAAACCAAACTGATAACAATCTCTTTAGAGTTGAGGCTACCAGAGGTGGAGGGGGTAGAGGAAAGTGGGGAGGGGGTGCAATGGACTATGGTGGAGGACTTCCAGTGCCTGGGTATGTGTGTGTGGTAACACATACTTGAAGAGTGTGATCTTGTACTTCTAAGTTATATACAGTGTTGTAAACCATTGTTACCTTATTTAAAAAAGAAAACAGCTGAATATGAAAATTATTAAACATAAAAGGAAAAATAGACAAACTGCACCATCAAAATGAAAAATGTTTACTATATATAAAGTTTTACTATGTTTTTACTATATAAAAATGACCTGTTGAAGAGGATGAAAGTCAGAGAAATACTTGAAAATCAAATATCCAACAAGAACACATATCTAAAATATATATCAATTCTCAAAGCTCGATGTAAAATCATCTAATTAAAATAGGGCAAAATGCATACAAAGGTGTTTCACTGAAAAGAATATACAGATGAAAAATAAGCACATGAATATATGTTCAACATTGTTGTCCACTAAGGAAATACAAAATAAACTTGCAATGCGATAGCACCACCCAGTTAAAGAAAAAAAGTAGTGATAACTTCAGATGATAGATATCATCTAATAGAGAGATATTAGATTGAATCAATCAATTGTTCATTGATTCAGGAAAAAAAATAGCAGTTTCTTATAAAATTGAATGCATGGAGGCCTCTGTGGTGGGGCAAGGGTTTAATCTCAGCACTATGAAGCTATGAGCAGTCACTGCAGCACAAGTTCAATTCCAGTCAGGGAGGTGACCCACATGCCACAGCAGATCTCTCTTGCCTTACCTGCTGCTCCCCTCGGCAGTGTATTTTAGTCCATCTGCCTTTTCTGCTCCCCACTTACCCTCCACACCTCTGCCTACACTCCAGCTCTTGTATGCATAAATAAATAAATCTTTTAAACAAGTGAATGTGTGGCTAACATATGGCCCACCAATTTCACTCTTGGGTATTATCCTATAGAAATTAAGTAGTGTGTTCACACAAAAACCTACACATAAATGTTTATAGCAGTTCTATTCATAATAGCCACAAACTGGAAACAATACAAATTTCCTTTGGCCAGTGAATGGTTGAGCCGATTGACTACACTGCTTCCATGGCTTATATTAACAATGAAAAGGAACAATGATTTGAAACAATTTGCAAGGATGATAAGGAACTGATGCTCAATGAAAAAGGTGAATTTCAAGTTTGCATGATTCCATGGCAATTTCAAGTTTACATGATTCCATAGCATTCTTGAAATTACTACATTAAAGAGATAGAAATTAAATTAATGCTTGCCAAGATTTAGAAAGGTTGAGTTGGGGGTGGGGGAGATGTGGGGGAGGAGGTTTTATGGCAATAAAAGAATGCACCAAGGACCCTTTTGAGGGAACTGTCCTGTATCTTGACTGTGGCGGTGGTTAGATGAAATTACACTTGTGATAAAATTGTTCAGTGTAAAACCAAACACATGTATACACATAGATAAACACATACACAGAGGAATGAGTGCATGTGTGGGACTGACAAGTAGCCCTACAAACAACCAGAGCCCCTCCAACATCAACTAATATATTCAGTACCATTAACATACTTTTATTAAGTGCTACTTTGCCCAAAGCCAAAGTCCCTTGAGAAAGTCCCCAAGAACTGTCTGTCTGCCCTGGATTCACATGAGCCAATCTGACAGAATGATTAGCTGAATCTCACTTGGGACATTGCAGTTTTGTCCTTCTGCTTCAGGGTAAAATGAAAGTCAAGCCTTTGACCTAATGCATTAGCCTTAGCACAAAGCCCAAGACTTTAGCCCAAAAATCTCTGGCAAGTCAACCTACAGGCTAGCAATTTATAATACCGATCTCTATAAAATATTCCAACGTCATCTACTTAAAAGCTCAGAACACTTCAAAATGCAATTGAATTTTCTTTTAAACAGTTTGTTTTACCTTTAGTGATATTTTGTACTTGAACAAAATATTTCTACTATTATTTTTCCTTTAGTGAGTCCTTTACATTAAGTTTGCAAATTTTATCTAATATAACAAACTGAGTAAGGAACAGCCAAGATGAGGGAATAATTCTTCACCTGACTAAATTCACAGAGGTTTTCAAAGTACTCTAAAACAGCTCTATCATTGTTTGCTACCTCACTGCCTCATTGATTCATTGGTCATCTGTGAATGCCAGAAACACGCTATTTGGGATATAAAAAGGAATATACAGTCACTGCCTTCAACAGCTTCTGCGCAGATGGGGCATGGACACGGATGGGTTGGTAGAGGGAATAAAACCTTCTAGTCTACTGTTAGAGTAAGATATTTTAACAACAGAAAACTACATTTTATCAGTGAGTTATTGACAACATTGTGGAAAAATCCAAAGATGTGAGTGACTTAAAAATATTCTTCCCAGGACAGTCAGCAGCTTTATACCTATTTGAAATCACAGTATTTTAGTGGAGCAACACAGTTCAGCAGGGATTTCAATATTTGTCTTAGATTCAGCTGATTCAAAATTCAACAAAATAGAAAATGACACCAGCCATTTAATCATTGCAAAAACTGTACATTACAGATATTATAATTTCCATTTTACAAGGGTTAGTAACAGTTCCATAGTCTCATTGCCATTAAAGCCCTCTAGCGCTTTCTATAAAATAGCATTGCTTTGGGATACAAAGACAATTAACAGAAATGTATCCCTAGTTAAAAGGTAACAGTTGGAGGTACACTAGAATACAGAATGTTGGCCTAATTCAGAATGCTATCCAATATGCTCACACACTTCCATGTGTCTCTTTTGAAAACATTTCCTGAAAGGACCTCAGGTTGGAACCCTGGTTCTTTTATGGAACTCAACCTACATGCCTCCTCTGTCAATAATTGGTAGTAATACGATTGCCTGTCCTTCACTTTGACTTTCCTAAACTCCTTATCCTTTCTGCTCCTCAAACTGAGACTTGGTCTTATCCCACTCACTGTCATCATAAATGTAACTATTTTCTGCATTTAGCTTGCCCCTTCTCAAAAGTTTCTCCACTCAGTCCAAATCAAAAATCATCCACTTCCATGATAAAAGGTATAGATTATCATGTAGCACTTCACTAGAACATTTAAAGACTATCAGTGTGGACAATATAATCATCGTGGAATTAAATACTTCCAAACACTCAATGGTCAATCTTTGCACACTATGTCAGCATCAGATCACTACCTATATTAAGAGCTCCAAACCATTGGCATCTTCCAAAACTTTATCACTATCCATGTAATACCCTCTTCTATGTTTTTTAAATTTCTTGTATAGATTCCTATGGCCCATCATTAGAAATACTGCCTGTATTCTTAAGTCCATCAAAACAGTTATGAGAATCCTAGCCCAGACTTATATCTCTTTGGCTAGATCTGATCATCTATGACTGCCAGGAACATATTGTCTTTAGGATTTATTACATACTATACAATTCTAACTTTGACTTCAAAATAATAAATATTAACTTAAAATGGATCCTCAATAACACCTATCAGAACTACCCTACTTCCCTGACACATAACCATTCTGAATTGCAGGACATAAACTGGAGTTGTTTATAACAAGTCCATTTTCTCCAGAATGCTATGGGCCAGGTATGTAGCTTGGGGAGGGTTATTTCAGGAATGTTTTTCTAAATTATAGTTTAAGCATTAGTCCCATACTTTTTGCTTTGTTATGCATGATGAGGTGCATATTGACCCCTTGTGCCTGTTTTATCTATTACATTTGCACTCTTTATACCTCTTCATTTTTGTTTCACTTTTTTTGCTGTTTTCATTTCATCTGTGTATCTTTTTATAACCATTATTGTATCATAGAAGATAAAATATGAATACCTTATAACTTTTTTCCTCATCTATGAGATTATTTTACCTTCTCTCTTTCATTCATCCATGTTGTTGTATATGGCAGGAGTTCCTTCTAATGGCTAACTAAATAATCCACTGCATAGTATTTTCTCTATTCGTCAATGGTCATTTATGTAATTTTTACCTCTTGATTGTGAATAATGCTTCAGTAAACATGGGAATGCAATACTTTGAGATCCTGATTTCAACGGTTTTAGATAAATTCCCAGTTTGCTCAAATATTCTATTTTTAAATTTTTGTAGAATCTCCATACAATTTCCCATTGTAACTGAACCATTTTTTTCAATCTTACTATTTGTGTGCAAAGGTTTTAATTTATCCACATCCTTGCAAACACTAACCTACGGATTTTTTGGTTACAGTCATCCTACTGAGAATAAGGTGACATGTCATTGAATTTTGATTTGCATTTCCCTGGTGATTAGATATGTTTAGTATCTTTTTATATACCGTTGGCAATTTGCATGTTTTTTTATGAAAAATGTCCATTTAAGTCCTTTGCCTATTTTTAAAAGGGTTATTGTTTTGTCTTCTATTCTTGAGATGTCTGTGTTCCTTACATATTTTGAGTTTATTAACCCCTATCAGATATGGCATTTGCAAATATTTTCTTCTATTCATAGACTGCCTTTTGATTACTCTGTTAATTATTGCCTTTGCTATGTAGAAACTTCTAGTATGATGTAGTTCATTTGTATGTTTTTGGCTTGTTTCTGTACTTTGGTGTCATATCCAAGATATTATTTCCAAGACCAATGGTTTAAATGAACTATGTTTGGAGTTTTAGGGTTTCAGGGCTTATGTTTCAGTCTTTAATCAAATTTGAGTTTATTTTACCTATGGTTGTAAAATAAGGATATAACTTCATCTCCCTGCATGTATCATTTTCCTAATACCATTTATTTAAGGAAATATCCTTATCTTATGGTGTAGCATTGGCACCCTTGTCAAAGATCAATGATTAAATATGTGTGTTTAATTTTGAGCTCTGTATTCTGTTCCACTGTCTCTATATCTGGCTTTATGTAAGTACCATACTGTTTTCATTACTGTAAATTTGAAATATATTTTCAGTTAGGGGAGTGTGATGCCTCCAGTTTTATTCTTTTATCATAGAACTTTTTAGGTATTTGGGGCACACTGTGGTTACATCAAAATTTTAGGAATCTCTTATTTTTCTGTAAAATGACTGCATTTTAAAAAATATTTAAATCTTTAGATAATTGATTAATGTAGAGTAGAGAGATCATATTGAATTTTTTCCCATTAATTAATTAATCCCAATAACATTTATTGAATGATCTTACCTTTCTCATAGATCTATGTTTGCCTATTTCTGCCATAAAAAAAATCTTCCCATATGTTTGGGCATAGTTTTAAACTCATTATCTTGTACCACTGCCATATGTCAATTTGATTGTCCCTAAGCCAAAATCACACTGTCTTAATTACTACACATTACTCCCCCTCACTACAATGCTGCATCTGTCTCAACTACTCTAATAACTCTGCTTTTTATCAAGTCAACCAGTAAGTTCCATCTTGCAAAATGCAAATGGAATTTTTTACATTTTACTTTAGTTGTCCTTTAGAATACTAAAAGACAGTTGTTCATTTAAGCTCCTGGCATCCACAAAATCATATATTTCTTTTTTCACCTACTATCACCACAACTATTCAGTGCTCATGCTGGCCATTTAAATATAAGGGTAACCCAAAGCTTGATGTTATGTTCTATTCTTTTTCATAGCTATAATATACTTTTTGAGTTACCAATAGTAAGTGTTCATGGTTTCTAATTTTATACATCCTATGATCCCAGAATTGTATCTATAAATAAAATAAGTATTTGTTGACAATTTGCCATGTATCAAGCATGATTCTAAGTACTAATTACTTAGCAGTGAACAAAGGAAGTAAAATTTCTGCCTGTATAAGATGTTTATTCTAACAGTGTTTAATTTTATCAATTCATTTGTTTTGTTTCTCTATATTCCACATATGAGTGAAATGATCTGGTATTTGTCTTTCTCCTTCTGACTTACTTCACAAATACAAAATTACTAATTCCAAGGTATATTTGCACTACTAAATCCAATGCAGCACTATTTGTAATAGCCAAGTTATAGAAACAAACTTTCTAAAGACTATTCAACAATAAAGAAGAGCTCTTGCCATTTGTGACAACATCAGTAGAACTAGAGGGGACAATACTAAGTGAAATATATGATATTTCAATTAACATGTACATAAATGACATTTTATTGGTATGCAACAAATGAATTGCTGAAATAAAGACCACAATGCCTAAACTTTATACATAGTTATTGAGACAATTGGTTATAACTTGGTGGCTTGACTGGTTCATTTCTCTTCTAATGGTGATTGATTTTCCATAGGAAACCTGCATCCCATTACATTTTATTTATTGTCCAGAAGCAAATTTACATATTAAATTATTAATTTAGACTATCTGCTGACTTTTCTAGGCTACTAAAATAAAACTAATATTTCTTACAAAATCTTCCCAAACATATACTTAAACTTTAGCCTTATAAATGAAAAGACCATATATTTTATGTCTGATTAAATTTAAGTAATTAATCATATAACTAATATTTGGCTGCTAGACCAGATTAGCTCGTTCAGAAATAAATCTTTTCTTACTGAAATAGTTCTTTTATCCTTCACACCCCACATATATTATCTCCAGTCTGTACCCAGACTATGAAATCCTTTGATTTTTACTTTGGTGTCCAAGTTCTCTCTAACACCTGCATTAACTATGTACAAGATTTATAATAATTTCTCAAGAGTCCATATCTCATCTGAGTGGTGTGTATACATTTTCAGATAGCCTTCTACTAAAAAGTTAATATTACTTATTTTGTGACTACAAGAAGATGGTGAGTAGTAAGGGTAGGGAAATTTTACTTGGAAAAGTAAAGTCATGGTCCAAATTCAAGTTTCATTGTGTGTTTCCAAGGCAAGTCATTTCATTTCATACAGTTTAGTTCCCTATTAGCAAATGGGAATAATTATGTGTTAGAAAGAGTAAAAATTAAGCATATTAAGGTTACTGCTTTTTTAAATTCATGAAGGATAAAAGACTGTAAAATGGACCTATATTTTGATATAGCAAACCCAAGTCTCAGTATTTATCTTATTAGACATCTTAAGTCTCTAATAATATAGGGATCAGTAAACATATTTTAAAGAGGATAAAAATATCTATGTGAGAGCTATATTTATAAGATAAATATATGTTCATAAAATATACCTCTTCATTTTTGTTTCACTTTTTTTGCTG
>NW_004567114.1:29533595-29547366 GCF_000260355.1 Condylura cristata | reverse complement strand
ATGTGGAGGGTGAGAGGATTCACCAGGGACAGAGTGGGGTAGAGTGGGGTGTGCAGAACAGGCAGATTGAAGAAGTACACTGCTGAGAGGAGCAGCGGGCGGGGTCAGGAGAGGTCTGCCATGCTATGTGGTCACCTCGGGGGCCGGCGGGAATCGAACTCATGTGGAAGTGACTCAAGCCTCTTAATGCTGTGCTTTAAAGCACTGCACCACTAGGGAGGGCCGTGAGAGCTATATTTATAAGATAAATATATGTTCATAAAATGACAGTATAAATGTAACAAGTTAGAATTATGGGCAATTTACTATATGTTATTCCTTTTTAGCTTATATATCAGATTATATATAAGCTATACATTTTTATTAAATAAAGATTGTAGAGACAAAAATGGTTCTATAAATACTCTTCTAAAATGTATTCACCCTTGGTAGAAATGGTAATAACAGATGCATAAAGCTATACTGTGTTCATAAACATATTCTCTAAGGCTTGCCCACAAAAGCAACAATTTTAAACAAAATGGACTGATTATTTTAATGCAGATTAGAGTACCAGTATGCTCCTGTATAGAGTCATGTGTTATTTATAAGTCAAATCTTTAATCAACAAAAATATTCAATTGAAATTATTCTATGGCACATGGAAGGTGAAGGCCACATACACATACAGTCAATTAATTTCAGTTAATTAATGAGGTATTAGTAGATAATGGAATAACTAGATCTTTGGGTTTTTTTCTCCATTACATTTTTTTCATTTTCAAACTAATTATTTGACTACTCATACATAGGAAATTTCAGTTGTGTTATAAAATAGGAACAGTTTGTTTCCCTACCTAGCTTTTAAGTCTGAATTCTATTGCTTTCTGTCTTATATAAACCCCAGCTTCCTAATTTACTGATTCATACTTTCCCCTTAAAAAAATTGATATACTAGTCCTCAGCCACCACAGAAAGAGCACCCAGAAAAAATACTGGCCAATACTAGTAACACAGTGTCTCAACACATAGAAAACATTAGGAAGCAAATGACAAGGAGAAGAAAAAACATAAATACCCAAGCAAGCCCACAAGGGAAAATTTCACCACAAAAAGATCAGTCACCAGAAATCAATGAAGATATAGAAGAACTGCTCAACCTGTCAGATAGGGAACTTAGAATCACCATAACAAAAATGAAGAAGATGAAAAGGGAAAAAATGATATGAGACAGAGAATCAATGAACTGAAGAATGAAACAAAACCTTAAAAAAAAGGAAATAAAAGGAATACAGGAGATTAAAAGACTACTGGAGGACATAAAGTATTCTGGGGAAAGCAGTGAAAACAGAATAGATGAGATGGAAGAATGAATAACCACCCTAGAAGACACAGAAATAAAGAGAATCTAAACAGAAAAGGAAAGAGAAATTAAAAGGGAAAGGAATGAAGAAACACTTCATTGAAGAAACACTTTGAGAGCTATCTGACACCATGAGGGAAGGGAATATCATAGTTACAGGTCTCCCAGAAAGTAAGTAGAAAAGCCAAGGACTCAAGAAAATATTCACAGAAATAATTGAAGAGAAGTTCCCAAGTATGAAGAAAGAATGAAAATAGACATACAAGAAATGAGATGAACACCAAACTACCATGATGAAAGGAGAAACACAGCAAGACACATACACCTCAGTACATCTCTAAAGCTATAACACCCAAAGCAAGATTAGTGAAGAAAAGGATAAACAGCTGGGACTACATCAAGTTAAAGGGCTTCTGTACAGCAAAAGAGACATTACAGAAAACAAAGAGACATCCCACTGACTGGAAGAAAAATTTTGTACACAACACTCATGAAAAAGGATTGATCACAAAGATATACAAAGATCTGATGAAACTCTATAAAAACAAAGTGAACAACCTCATCAAAAATGGGCAAAAGAGCTAAAAAGACACTTCTCCAAAGAGGAAATGCAAACAACCAACATGACGATGTTCAACACCACTTGTAATAAAGAAGATGCAAATTAAAACCACAATGAGATACCATCTGACACCAGTGAGAATGGCACATTTTAAAACAACTGGTAAAAACAAATGTTAGTGAGGATATTAAGAAAAAGGAACTCTCTACACTGCAAAGTGGTAAAACCACTATGGAAAACTGTTTAGAGGTTTTTCAAACTGCTAAAAATGGAGCTTCCATATGACCCAACAATCCTACTCCTAGGTATCACCCAAAGTACACAAAACACTGATTCAAAAAGACACCTGCACTCCCATGTTTATTGCTGTTCTGCTTACAATAGGGATGACATGGAATCAACCCAAATGCTCCAAAATAGATGACTGGATTAAAAAGATATGTTACATATACACAATGGAACATTACTCAGCAATCAAAAAAAGATAAATTCATGCCTTTTGCAGCAACATGGATGGAGCTGGAAGGGATTATGTTTAGTGAAATAAGCCATAAAGAAAAAGAAAAATACCAGGTGGTTTTATTCATAGCAGGAACATAAGGGATAAAGAAAAAAATCAATTATACTAAAGAAAAACCAATAAAAAATGAACAACTATAAACCAGAGACATTTTACAGGGGTGAAAAAGGGGATGGGATCAAAAGTGGCATGGAAGAGAAAACAGGGCTATGATGATGGTACATGGGTAAACTGGTGGTGGGAAGTCCATGTGGATTACAACCAAGATGATAAAATGCACAAAATGAAGAATGATGTAAAAAATAAAGAAATAAAAATAAATTTATATCAAATAAAAAGAAGTGGCTATTATCAAAACAGTTCTGAAATATGCAAAATAGTAGGCTTAAAAGTGAGACTTGGTTGGTAAAGAAAAGGATTTTATAAAATCCTTTTCTCCATAAACTTATGAAGAAATAAACCAATAAACGTCATCATTGAAAAAAAATTGACATAGCTCCCTATATTGTATTTCAAGCACAATCACAACTTGGAATCACATGTTAGTCTATGTCATTGTTTAACTGTTTCTCCCCCACTAGGTTCTGAAAAACATTACAATGGGCCTAAATTCATTTTAATTTACCACTTCATAGAAATTACTACAATATTCTATCAAACCATGTTTCTCTTTGATGTGGATACAAATTTTAAAAGATGGGTTTTTCTGGCTTGCAAATTCTACCATAGTATAGATCCTCTCTAGTTAATATCAGTATCTTCTATGTCTCAGAGATACCCTAGCAAAAATTTGGGAAGTAAAGATTTACTCAAGAAAACTCAACACATAAAGGAATAAGGAAGAGTTAATTCAAGAAAAAGAAGAGTCTCTGATCTCAAGAAAGGTTAACACTTTGAAAAGCAAAATTCAGAGAAAACTGCCAGTTTAAGCAGTCACGTGTCCCTCCTGACGCCAAAACCAAGCCTTGAATTCTACCACCAAGATGCCTCTCAAGCAAATGGTGGTGAACCAACAGAGAAATCTCTTACTTACAGAGCAAGTTTTCTTATAGTCTGTTTACTCTCTTTTCTCCACATTCTTGCTGCCTTTTGCTGTTCTAGTCAGGGACATTTGTGGTTACTTAGCACTACTAGTAAAAGAGCTAAAACTGGCTTTTGAGTACTTCATAGAATATAAATCAGTCTAAACTCAGAAACAATCAGCCTGACCCAAAGACAAACATCTTTTAGATATTATCATAAAAGCAGAGAGAGTGGGTGGTGAGTGGAAAGCCACAAAGACTTAGAAGAAAGATAAACACAGTCAAATAACCGAAGTTGTAGAAGAGGAACCATCTCTTTTAAACAATTTCAATTTATAAAATCCAGTCACCTGCATAATCCTACCTTCAAGTAAACTGCAAGAAAGTTGTAGGAAGCATCTGATTCATTCAAAAATAGGCATTATAATAGCCATTGCTGAATATTTGCTCTACTGGGATTTTGTAAACAAATCAATCAAGGCAATTTGGAACAAAGTAATAGGTTGGCTAAAGATACCTCCTCATACTTTAATTCCCTCTGCAGCATGTGGAATCATTCATGATTTCATAATTTCCCCCCAAAGTCTAAAATAGATTTGTGTATTTGTGGTCAAGTTGAGTATATATAAAAATATTTATTAAGCCAAATTCTCTTCTTCCAGCTGAGGCTCTATGTCCCTTGATATTTAGAGGCAACTGTACAGACTTAATACCAAGCAGACTATATAGTTAAA
Source organism: Condylura cristata (assembly GCF_000260355.1). Lineage (NCBI taxonomy): Eukaryota > Metazoa > Chordata > Mammalia > Eulipotyphla > Talpidae > Condylura > Condylura cristata. The sequence goes on along the minus strand of NW_004567114.1, from coordinate 29,543,186 downwards.
AATGGCGCCACCAGGCCTAAGTGAGTTCTTACAGTTTATGACTAGGAAAAGAAGAAATCAATTATAACCACAATAGACTAAATTATTTGCTAGCACTCATTATTGTTTATCTCAGATAGGCAGTAGGTGGCCACTTTTCACATCCAGCCTACTAGGTAAAGTAGTCGAATCTCCATTTAAGATGTGAGCTTGGATGCACGGATCTCATTCCTTTAGCTCAGGGTCTAGGTAAAGCAAGTACTGATCAAGTCACTTGTGACTCTCTATGGACACCTTCTTCTCATTCCTGGGTAACAATTATCAAATGATTTGTGGGCCTAGTAACAGAGTGGTGAGAAAATAAATATAAACTGACCCTCAGAACTGTGCTAAAATAATTTCTACTTGGTGCGTGAAAAGTAAGTACTTAACATTTCTAGAGAGTGGTTTGATTCATTAAGGATCTAAGCCACACACTATTTCCTATCATTACTAAAGAAAAATATTATTAGCTACTACTATGTACATAAGAAGTATAATAATTCTCTTATTGCTAACAAAAATATAAAGATTGCCCTCAAATGATGCTAAAAGCAATGAGAAACTACCTATATGATTGAAAGTTCCAATTACTATCACAGGGAATATTATGTGAAGCTCTCATCTACTTGTAATATTTCTAATGAATCCAGGATCATTATTTCATTTAAGTTCTGACATAGGAAAGAAAAAAAGAAGAGGTTTCAGATAATATCTACCTTTTCATATTAGATCTGCACTTCATACAAATATATAAATCTACCTCAATAAACAATTTGGAATAAATGATCTGCAGTTCATCTAGAAAAAACTGTCAATAGTAACTGAATGCTGACGTTTAAATATTCTGGTAAGCAACAATTGGAGAGCACCATTGTATGTAACAATAGTTAATATTCCCTCACATCTTTAGGTACAGGTAGGAAGGTTACAGTTCAGCTATCTGGAGCATGCTGTTTTCACAAAAAGCTGAAGAACAGTTCATTATAATAACAGAGGAGGTACAGCCTCCTGGTGTAACAAACAAGTTACATTTTAGAATGCACTAGAAAAATATTCCAGTTTCCCATGGTTCTGGCCTGGCTTACCCCTATCAGGGGCTCTGGAGCCTCATAATTTTTTTAAGTGGTATTTGTTCTAAGACTTTGGGGAAAATGTGGTTAATTTAATTTTGGAAGCTACAGTACATGAAGTGCTAACAAAAAGTTACAGGAAATAATTATAGAATTAGTATAGAATTTTTATCTACAATTCTTTTCATGCAGGCTCTCTAAAATATATGTATCTGAATTGCCAAAAAGACGAGCTGTATAGCAAGTAGTATCTCAAGTCATTCAGACACAATTATCATGTACTCTTAGAACAGGACTTGTAAATTCATTTTGTATGAGTTTCTGCAGTATCTTTCAACAGCAGGGAGCGAATTTCCTCCAAGGAGACAGATCACTGCTTGTTTAAATACTTCATTCCTTTAAAATACCCCGCTAGAAGCTGAATATAATATTTTACCTATTGCCTGATTAACATGTGTTATATTGGGATGATTATTACCTTTTGATCCAAGCACAAGCAGTGTTTTCAGTATTATCTTCAGAAAAACTGAGTTTCTTTTTATTATATTCACTTTCATATATTTATAAAACATGCATAAAGGCACCTTGACCTTTACCATTTTTCTTGTAAGGCTTTGGCTCAGCTGTACATCACCATAAAATCCTTAGTATTTAAATACTGATGCCCAAGAAAATGATGCCCTATATGAGAATGTTGTCCCTCTTTAGGAATACAGAAAAATGATTAGACATGCTTTTCTAAGTCTTATATATCATTTATATGTAATTGATTAAAAAGGAAGTAACTTCAAGTTGTAGAAAAAAATATGCTGCCAACTGTATTTGGAAAGACCATAGTACCATGATTTCAAATACCATGTTTTCATATTTCAAATAATCAGAACTTTTAAAAGAATTAAAATCTTAATTTGTTAAAATTGTAGAGACAGGGCCCTCCCTGGTGGCGCAGTGGGTTAAAGCACAGCACTGAGAAACTAAAGCCACTTCCGCATGAGTTCGATTCCCGCCTGCCCCGGAGGTGACCACATGGCGTGGCAGACCTCTCCTGACCTGCCCGCAGCTCTCCTCAGCAGTGTACTTTGTAGATCTGCCTGTCTGCTCCCCACTCTGTCTCTGGTGAAGCTTCTCACCGCCCCTGAGCCTCTGGCCTGTACCCCAGTTCTGTATGCGCAAATAAATAAATCTTTAAAAAAAATTGTAGAGACAAATTATTCCCATATGTTTTGCATAATTCAACAAGAAGTTTCTATATTATGGCAACTTCCTAGTGATATTTTATGCTTTTACAAAACATACAAGTGAGAAATAAAGGACAAAGATCTTTCCTACCAATTTTTTTTCAAGCGACATGTTAGGGAATAGAGCAAGGTAATAGGAAAAAAAATGCTAAAGATTTCAGCTTCATTCTATAAAACAAACTGGAAAACATCCAATGATAGGAAATCATGTGGTCCGCATGGCTTTATAAAGTTGTGTGTTTCTTAAAAGCAGAAAATAAAGTATCCAGCCATTTACTTCATTTGAGTTGTTTCCCATTAAAGTCACTCTGAACTGCAGGATATATTTTTTTTGAGTTTTAACTGTCATCCTTTCTATTTTTTCCCCATAATTGTCTTCTTTTCCATTTCAATCATTATTCGTTTTACCCATTTCTCAGTCTTTGGTATATAAAATATTAGCAAGTAGCAAATGTTAGAGGATGGATTTTGTTATTACATTTAAAAAGAATCTAAAGTAACTATACTTTAGTCAATAAATTACTTTCAACAAAATAAAATTAATCTAACTACTGTTCTTAAAAAAAAATATTGCCTAAAACAATCTTTCTTTATAGAATTGCTACAATCTCCATGTCAGTACAGACTTAAATGCCACAATTTGTATTAGAGAAAGCATTATTCATATAAAGCAAGTTAAGACTGAATTAAATCACAGTGATTAACTTGCTTGTGGCTTACAGCTGAATTTTAAGATCTATAAAACTAAATATGTGGAAATGACAGAAGGAAATCTCAATAATTGGGGCAAAGGTTTTTCTCTAATTAAATGCAACGCATCATTAAATTCTATTGTATTAGCAACTTAAAAATATAACTGTTTAAGAACTAATAAGAGAAAAGAAGCATCAGAATAAAAATATTTGACTTTGTACATTACATTTCAATTGTTTGTAGTATATCTCATAGCTAAATCTAATAGCGACCATTAATAAAATATTTGAAAGAAACAACAAAATGTGATGAGAAACAGAGTAATACAAAGTACTTGATTGAGTAATGGAAGCCCAAAAGAGGTCTCTGATACCAAATATGGGATAAGTGCTACTATTCAGATGCTGTTTATTAAAGCTCTGTCCTAAATTATATCCATATTTCTGAGGCTGTAACTAAAACAAAAATTTATGATTACTGTCATCAAACTTTTATTTATTTTCTACTCTTGTATGTTAGTATATTCAATTTCATTTTTTTATCAAAACAGTATATAGTATAGATGAAGACAATAAAGGTGTATCTATCCATATCTGTATGGATAGATACAGAGCTCTATTATGAAAGTCACATAAGTTCTTTGTCTGTGTGCTGAGAATATACGATAAGGAAAAAAAGTGACTGCACAGAACAGTTATTAGACTTTACAATGACCCAGGTAGGACATATTGGTGATTTGAATGTGGTGACACAACAGAAGTCTTAAGAACTGAAGATGAAAACAACAGGTTTTGGGGGAGGTTTTAATATGAGAGTTTCTGTACTAAATAAAAGGCCAAAAGAATAGAGTTTCCATTTATTGCCTTAGGGAAAAATGTCAGTGGAGCAGGCTTATGGGAGGTAGTGAGGAGTTCATTGCTGGACTTCATTGGACACGATGGATGGCAGGACAGTAGAGTCTAACTCAAGGAATATATCCAAAATAAATATGAGCATTTAGCTGATGTAAAAATACATTTTTAAATCATAAAATAGAATGACATCAGTCAAGAGAATACAAAGAAGGGACGAGGTATAAGGATATTTTCTAATGAAGTAGAAATATAAATATCCCAAAATTTAGAACTTTATTTTGTTCAAATTGTTTCCAAGAAATGCCCTACCAAATTACACAGAAACCAGAATCACAAGAGCTGCCATGAGTGGGCATTATTTTCATCCATTTATTATAACAAAAATAGTTTTTTGCTGTTTCAATATTTATCATTACAAATGAAGGTAAGCTATTATATATTTTTATTGATTGATCAAATAATTTTACACATTAAAGTAATTAACTTCACGTGTGATATTTGTTACAAATGCTTTATCTATTTTCATTTTCATGTTTTAAGACATTTTACATATTCGTCAAATGTATTTATCAATTATTTTGTTATATGTTCCATTACTTTAATATGTAAAGAGATAAATATGTTCACATATTCTTTTCTAACTACTTCATACTTTCTTACTTTTTACATTTAATTCTCAGTCCTTCTGCTCTTTATGGTAAGCCATGCATGTTGATTCTCACTAAATATTTTCTTTGATATTTATCTCATTTTATAATTATAATAACTAACATATAAATCTCATCATTGCAATGTGTCTTCTACTCATATTCTGTTCTTACCCATAGTGAAGTCCAGTCCTGTTTCTTTGTTTTGACTACAAATTCTTGTGTATATGCTTTAAGACTTTGATATAGAATTTTAAAGTTCTAAATTTTAAGTACTATTTATTTATGAAATAACTGAATATCCATCAGGAAGATGGGACTGATGCTCTGCTTGTTAGATTCTCTCCTAAACCAGAATTGCATGTCAAACTTTTTTCTTCTCCAACAGAGTATATGGTATGTAGTCTTAAAATGCATCTTTAAATTTATTGTCAATGACTATACAATTAGTGAGATTTCCTATACCCCCCCATCCCAGCCCAATGCTTTGTCATGCTTTTCATGTTTTTTTTTTTCCCACTGTAATTATTATTACTTACTGCTAATTTTTATCAACCTGAGTGTGGATTTACATAATAAAATGGAAGAAATCTGTAAAACCATGGAGAAATTTGCTGTCATATTAAACTTCAGGTATGTTTTATACATGTACAACACAACTTTCACCTTTACCACAGTTACTTGTATCTATGTCTCTTGTTTTTCAATATTTTTTTGAAGTTTTCTCCATTCAGTTTCAATGCACATCCTTGACTGTTTTTTAAAGATGGGAGCAGTAGGTGGGACAGAAGAGGTCTGCTGAGCCATGTGGGTCAACTCCCTGGCCGGGGATCAAACTTGTGCTGCAGTGGATGAGGAAAGCTTCATAGCACTGTTTTAACCTACTGCATCACCAAGAAGTGTCCAGATCCTTGACATTTTTTTTATCTACAAAGTATTTTATTATTTATTTGTACAATTACTCTTTCATTTGAATTAAGGTTTCACTTCAATTTTTTAATATAGACTTTTTTAAAAAGATTTATTTATTTATGCATTAGAGCTGGGGTACAGGCCAGAGGCGCAGGCGTGGTGACAGGATTCACCAGAGCCAGAGCGGGGAGCAGAACAGGCAGACTGATGTAGTCCACTGCTGAGGGAAGCAGTAAGCGAGACAGGAGAGGTCTGCTGTGCCATGTGGATCACTTCCGGGGCAGGGGTCAAACTCATACTGAAGTGGCTGTGGCCAGCTTGCAGAGCTGTGCTTTAACCCACTTCACCACCAGGGAGGGCCCTCACTTCATTTTTAATAATAGCCTTCTATTACTCCATTTTTCCTGAATAGTCGAATAATTAGAAGCACATTACTGTGACTATAAATTATGAATAAACAGACTAAAGCCATGAAAAGTAATTGGAACACAGAAAATATTTCCTGGGGCCTGGTGTTGGCACTTTCAGCTACACCATGCCAATGCATTGTACCCGAACTACATTGTCAAGCAGGTAATTGAGCAGGTCTTTGAGGGGAAGCTTGCGAGAATCTACTCAAATCCATTCCTGAGCCTCTGATGTCCAGGAACACAAAGCACAGTTTCAAAAATCTGCCACAAATTTCATCTGTGGCATTAGTTCTGGGTGAAGCTCCTTTCTAAATTAAAAAGGCCACCATTTTTATCATGTTTTCTGTCAGCTTCTATATGACACCATTGAATTTTCTAGAAAACAAAGCTTTTAACTGAGTTGGTGATTGACATATTTCAGTCTCACTGAAAATGAGTGTGAAAGGTCACTCTGCATTTCATGATGCCTTAAACAAACTTTCACCTGCACCCCTGAAGATGATTCTAAATCAGTCTTTGGAAACCCTCCCTACTAACCATATATTGCCTAGATGTACATTAATCAAATTCCACAGAAATATAATGTCTACTTTTTTCCCTCTGTGACCACACATTGTACCTTAGATGGCCATACAATTAATAATGCAACTTGCAAAATTTCTTCCACAGAGTTATCCCTGAACAGCTCAGTCTCACTGCCTCTGAAGGTCTCCCTCTGTGCTCTTACATTCTACACCCATCCCCTACACCTAACCTCAGCTCTTGGTAACACTTAATCTCCTTAAACTACTTGGTAATACTAAATCTCCTTAAACGACCTGCTTGCATGAACTTCTTCTAAACATCTCTTTGCTCATCTACTATTTTTTTTATATTGAAAGGTGCTAATTGAGCAACTCTTAAAGAAAAAAATTCAATTTAACTCTGTATGATCAAAATAAATCAAATTTGTGGGAAACAGGTAATGAATGATCTCACCATATGTCAAAAAACAGTACCCCAAATAATAATCCCCACAAATGTTTGTAAAGTAAACTAGCTCAATATCTGGGTTTTTTTTCTAAAACTCTTATGTACAAGTACTGTTTGTCACTTCCTATATTTGATATGAGTGCACTGAATGTAGGAAGTGACAATTATTTTTAATTTGGTTTTATTTATTGTAAGGAGGATGTTGGGTCCTTCTCCCCCAAATGTGAGATCAAAAAAGTTAAGCATCTCCAATAAAAAGAGAAGCAGGAAATTAGAAATATCAAGAGAATGGAGAAAAGGATAGTTTTATTGATTTGTGTAAGAAAAGGAGAAAAATAAAGAATGTTATTTTATAAATACAAGGAAAGGGAGGGAAGAGATTTAAGTGGAGGACAGTATAAAATATATACAATTTTTTAGCTTTTGAACAAGGAGCTTCTTTATAAATTTAATGTACAAAACAAGGAAGGAAAAATCATGAATAAAATCTAGCAAGAAAAGTAGCAGAACCATTAGAATATTCAAGAAATGCAGCAAATTAAGTGGTAATGAGAGAGTTTGAGGAAAAGGAATAATTAGTTGTTTTCAGGGACCACAATTTCTAATTTAAGTGTGATAACTAGTATTAATTGGTAATTAATGGTTAAGTGTTCTGTACCTCCTAAACAATCAATAGCATGATTGACGGACATGTTAGTTATGAAATGCAGAGAAACATTTATGAACCAATTAGGCAAGCAGTATGTGAGTAGGATGGCAACAATACTTGAAGTTCCTACTGAAATAATAAATAACAACAAAAGTAACCCATACCTTCTCTGTGTCAATGCCTTTTGACATAGACCAGGTGGAGACAATATAATCCATGACTCGTTCGCTAAGGCCTTTGGGGACTTGATAGAGTTTCAGAAAATCCCGAACATTATTCAGCATCTCATGATATCGGTTGGTGTTGGCATACATCTGCTGGAAAATTGTGGTAACATTTCCAAAAATAGTTGCATAAAGAAGAGCTGAAAGAGAAGAAATGATAAAATAAAACAAATATCCCAATAAAGAAAAAATATACATGTGAATAGTAACCTAATCGATGAGTAAGTTGTCTATCAACTTTTAGGAGTAAATTAAATTCAATTCCTGAGAAGTTTGATTGGAATTTGGTATTCACTCTGTTAATGTTACCTTCAATATGATAAACATGATTTTATAGGCAGGCACCACTCTTGCTAAGGTGACAAAATAGTGGAGGAGCTAATAGATTTCATGAAGAACTAAATGATCCAAACTGTAATTTGCGTAAGAAAGTCTAGCCTGATGACTAGTCAACCTTCAGCCTTGTCCTCCTGAGTGAAGCCTAATGACTTTACGTATTCCTGGGATTGATGATCCAGTTTAGAAATCTGTATGCTCCCTCACTGTTGTCCAATCCAGCTATTGGAATATCTCCCTGTTTATAAATATTTTTGACAAAACATCAGAAATGTATGCAGTAGAGACAAATTAAAGTACCCATTTTCAGAAAGTTTTGGAAATGAACAGGACTGGAATTAACAGCTAAATAAAACTAAAGGAGAGTCTAGAAATTCCAGTTCCCTAGGGCTGGAAGCTTTTTTAGTCTATTATTTTAATTAAAAGTAAAGCCAACTTGCAGACCACTTTTTCCCTACATATGTGAAAGGGTTTTTTAATTCCTGTGAAGTGTTATCCTCTTTCTCAACCAATAATTTACCAACTCTTCCCTTTCCAGATCTAGTCAGGCTACTAATGTTACCTGATCCTGTAAAAGTTTTCACCTGTGCCTCTTAGTATGCAAATCAACATTACTGGGGGGAAAAAATAGGAAAGAAAGAAAAAACAGTGATTCAGCCCAAACTGGGCACACCAAGAACTCCAGTCACACAACACCCCTACCCTGTTCATTTGCTTCCATTTCTTTGTTACAGGTAAGCTCCTATGAAAAGGGGGCAGTCTACTACACCCCTTAAAATCCAGTAAACACAATGTTTAGTAACCACACAGTCCATAAGTATTTCACCAAAAAAGAGTAAAATACGAGATATGAAAATGAACAAGATAATTATTAAGACAATAATTACTTGCATGCTAGTTCCTGTAGGTCTTTGAAAAATGACCCCCCTTTACAAAGGTGGGTTGTTTTATTTTGCAATTTCATTAACCAAATCCCACTTGATAGAAATGGTATAAAACCAAGATGGTAGAACATCTTAAGATTTTGAATCTACTTTTAGAAAAGCATTCAGTAATTTTTAAGAATAATTTAATTGTTCTCTTAGTAAAATGAATTATAATTTCACAACAGAAAGCTATCATTTTATAAGCATTTACTGTTTTCTTGCTGTTATTTGGGGATTTTTGATGCCAGTGGAAGGAAATTTTTAAGATAGATGATATTTTGTCAAAACTGAGTCGCAAGGATTTAGTGCTGACATTTCTCAACCAGGTCTCCAAATCTTTGAATATTTATATTAAAAAAAAAAAAAGCCAAAAAAAAAAAAAGAGAGAGAGATAATAAGACACACTAGCTCTGTTCCACTATTAATTATATTTAAAATAGCAAACAGAAAAAACATGTACATTTTTTATTAAATATATATATGTATCTGTATATATATGTGTATATATATATATATATTTTAAGATTTATTTATTTGTGCATAAATAAACTGGGGTACAGGCCAGAGGCTCATGGGTGGTGAGAGGAATCACCAAAGTTAGAGAGGGGAGCAGACCAGCAGATGGACAAAGCACACAGG
>NW_004567114.1:29521734-29533495 GCF_000260355.1 Condylura cristata | reverse complement strand
CTCATGCGGAAGTGGCTTTAGCTTCTCAGTGCTGTGCTTTAACCCGCTGCGCCTCCAGGGAGGGCCCTTTTTTTTTTTTTACATTATTCTTCATTTTTGTACATTTTTTCATCTCGGCTGTAATCTCCGTAGACTTCCCACAATCACTTCACCCCGGTGCCATCACTACAGTCTTGAGTGCTCTTACTCCCCCAGTTTTGATCCTGTTCCTTCTCCTCCCCCATAGAATGTCTCTGATTTATAGTTGCTAGTTGGTTTTAGAAAAACATGCACAAGTGAATGGTAGAAGAATCAGGTATCAAATATGGAATTTTACATTTTCAGAAAAGAAAATAAGAATTTATGACTTTAAAATAATCATTTTAGGGGTCAATAAAATAATGTAAGAATCATGTTTCTTAATAGTGCTCAGCTCCTATAAGCTATAATCAAAGTTACAGCATGACCTATTATTTTGACATATTTAAACTTTTGGATCATTAAAATGTTTGCAAGTGTTGTATTTACAGAAGTGTCTTACTACTGCTTTTCAGTTTAACAAATTACCAGACATTTCATCCTTTTTGTTATATACACACATGCACACATGCTGTTCATATTAAAGTATAAGCAACAGAACAGCAAGAAAAATGCCAGTGAGCTAAAACTTTGTAGCTTTAATAAATGAAGACTATATTGATGATTAGCATCCCATTGTTTGAATATATATTACAAATATATCTTCTGTTGCCCATTTTCATATGCATATGGTGTTGTACACTTTGCAGAATTAAACAGGGTCATAAGATAAGAGATTCAGTTTAATGTATAAATATATATGTATGTATGTAAATGTATATATACCAGTATGTATGTAAATGTATATATACCTGTATATATTTGAAGGAGCTTTAATATATATTAAACATTTTTCTAATTCAAAATAAGTTACAAAAATATAAAAAGTTCATATATATACAGCTGCAGCTTCTCTCAATGATGAAATGTTACATAATTATAATAATTTATCAAAACAAGGGAATTGGCAATGGCAGAAAACAACTAACCAAAGTATAGACTTATTCATACTGCACCATATTTTTATATGCACTCATGTTTCATTGGTATATAGTTTTATGATGTGTTACCACATGTATGAATTCAAATAATATTTGTATATTTTTTTACAAAGAAACTATTTTAAATAGGATAATAAATAGTAAATACGCCAATTTTACAAATAATTGGACTAATTTATTAAAGCTTGTTAAGTCTCATTTTTTTTTAAAGATTTATTTATTTATTCATACAGAGCTGGGGTACAGGCCAGCGATGTAGAGGGTGAGAGGATCCACCAGGGACAGAGTGGGGAGCAGAACAGGCAGATCAACAAAGTACACTGATGAGGGGAGCAGCGGGCGGGGTCAGGAGAGGTCTGCCACGCCATGTGGTCACCTCTGGAGCAGGCGGGGATCGAACTCATGCATAAGTGGCTTAAGCTTCTTAGTGCAGTGCTTTAACCCGCTGTGCCACCAGGGAGGACCTAAGTCTCATTTTTATATGTTCTTTTGAAGGTTTTTGGACTTGAGAGAACATAGGATAAAATTAATTAATATTGCAAGTTTACCATATTTAAAGACTTGATTATTTTGGCATACACATCAACAAATGTCTCATATAAATAATTTTATTTTTATGTATTCATCATAAGGGATTATTGTGAAGATAGAATAGATAAATGATGGCAACACATTTTCTGACACTCTTGAAAGGCAAGCTCTGTTTCCCTGCCCCCTGAATCCAGGCATAGCCTATTACTGTTTGACCAATAAAATATGGCAGCTGCAGGCCCTCCCCGGTGGCGTAGCAGGTTAAAGCACAGCACTAAGAAGCTAAAGCCACTTCAGCATGAGTTCGATCCCTGCCTGCCCTGGAGGTGACCACATGGCGCGGCAGACCTCTCCTGACCCGACTGCTGCTCCCCTCAGCAGTGTACTTCATCAGTCGATCATTCTGCTCCTCACTCTGTCTCTGGTGAATCCTCTCATTGCCTCTGCACCTCTGGCCTGTACCCCAGAAATAGATAGATAGATAGATAGATAGATAGATAGATAGATAGATAGATAGATAGATAGATATGCATAAATAAATAAATCTTTAAGAAAACATATGGCAGCTGCAATCATATATATCAGTATCTGGGCCGAGACATCAAGACATGAAAGAGCTGGAAACTGGCTATTCCCCACCGCTGGAACACCTGCTCTGGAATCCAGTGTCCGTCCACCTTGTGAAATGCTACAGGCATGATTCCAGCTAGGCCCCATGTGGAGGAAGCAGGGCTACCAGCCAAAAAAAGCCTTGGCTGATGTCCCAGTCAAGCACTGGTATTTGACTAAGCAAGTTAAAATATCAATATGAAGGGACTTTTTTGGTAAGACTTAATGTGATGCCAGTGGTTAACCATCACTTTCCTTTCTGTTGTATTCATATTAATAATGACAGCTAAGATAAGAAGGAAAACTTCCCGCAATCTATGATGTGCAGCACATAGTTTCACATCTGCTCACCATGTGTATATGTGGCTGAGTCAGTGGAGAAGCATATATATCAGGCTGCTCAAGTCCTCCACGTGATAACAAATTGATTAGGAATAAGTCAAGCCCTCTTAGCACTGTCTAAGTGGCAAATGAGTAAAATAAATGGCTGTCCTTTGTTCAAAGGCACTAAAGTTGATTAGTGATGCAACTATAACAATATAAACCCGAATTAAACAGATTTATTTTCAAATGCGTAAGAGACCTGTGGGAGGAGGGTGGTGGGTGCCTTATAAGTCCAATAGTATATTTTGGGGAAAAAAATGTTTTAAAGATTTATTTATTTATGCATACAGAACTGGGGTACAGGCCTGAGATTCAGGGGTGGTGAGACACTTCATCAGAGACAAGGTGGGGAGCAGAACAGGTAGATCGATGAAGTATACTCTGAGGGGAGCAGCAGGCAGGTCAGGAGAGGTCTGCCTGCCATGTGGTCGCCTCCCGGGCAGGCAGGGATCGAACTCACGCTGAAGTGGCTTTAGCTTCTTAGTGGTGTGCTTTAACCCGCTGCACCACCAGGGAGGGTGAAAAAAAAAAAACTTTTTTAATAATACATTCATATTTTAAAATTGGAAAAAAACTGTTATAAAAATATAAACATTAAAGCTATGAATTAATGTTTACTTTTTCTAAATGAAGCACAGTATCCATAATGGTATATAACTAATCACAAGTTTCATTATTCATCCAAGCAGTGCTGAATTCAGTAGATGTTTATTGAACACATATTATATTCCAACCACTTCACTAGCCACTAGAGATGTGATTTAAAAACACAGCTATAATCCTTGCTCTCAAGCAGTATCACTACTTCCTATAGAATCATTAGTCTTTCATTATCCCAAATTTCATTCCTTTTTGTTTTCTTTTTTTTCTATTCATTTTATAAGGTTTATTTACTTATTTATGCACACAGAACTGGGGTACAGGCTAGAGGCTCAGGGACAGTGAGAGGATTCACCAGAGATAGAGCGGGGAGCAGAACAGGCAGATGGATGAAGTACACTGCTGAGGGGAGCAGCGGGTGGGTCAGGAGAGGTCTGCCGAGCCATGTGGGTCACCTCTGGGGTAGGGGATCAAACTCTAACTCATACTGAAGCGGCTGTGGCCAGCTTATAGTGCTGAGTCCTTATCCATTGAGCCACCAGGGAGGGCGCCAAATTTCATTCTTTTAAAGAAGGTTCCTTTTGATAATATACAAAATCCACAAATAAATGAGAAGCCATTATGAATATGGAAACTAAACGGTTTATTTCTGAAGGTTAAACAATTTTCAGAGTCAAACAAAAATCTCTGTTCAGCTAATTAACTGTAACTCAGTCTCCATTTAGAAGCTGCTCCTAAAAGCTACATTAGCAGATAAGATGATGATATCCAACTCTCTGAAGGAATTAAATTCTCTAGTCCCTTCATTTGTTTGCTCCTTAGTTCACGCTGCTATAATTAATCTCTTTATAAATGACTTGTGTTCTTCAGACTTTTGTGCCTGCTCATGATGATATTTCAGCATTTTCTTTCCCCAATTCTCTTCTTTTTATAAATCCTGGCAACTAAGCATTTCCTCAGATTGAGCAATTTAAAATATTGATGTTACAACACATTTCTAGTAACCACTATGTAGGTGGTTCAACCACCATTTCCATTTATATTTATATTCACTGAAGTCCACATTTAATAATGATAGCTAAGGCGTGGAAAGAAAATTTTCCCTCAATCTATGATTGTATATGTAACACACAGACATTTACAACATTTGAAATCATTCCTCTTAGCCCTAGAACAATGTGAAGAAATTGATCTTCAGAAGCCTTCAGTTTCAAAGTCTCACTCTGCTGCCAGTTCTTTCATAGCAGTTGCTGGTTTCCTTGCTTGTATTTGGTAAAGACCCTCATAAGCACCCATTACACATCTATGTAACAGCCAGATATTTTCTCTTTCCCAGGCTTCATTAATCTATGCCAGCAAACCATTTAGCAACTGAGCTAAATCAGGTACTAGTCCATCACCCCATTATAAACTAACCTCATCAATTAGTTTATGTTAATTATTAAACACTAAAAAGTATTTAATATTGTATCTATATCAAGGATCTTGTTCTTTTGAACAGGGAATACCAGGTAATATTAGCTGACTGAATCATTATCTGAATTCACTCTCCCTTAGTAAGATGACTTAGGACACTAAAGTGGCCATTTATAGAGCAAATCAAATTATTGCATAACTTTAGACAAAAATTCCACCAGCTTACAAATGATGCCCTGATTACCATAACAAATTACTACATCACATTATCTCAACAATTACATGACAAAGATTATTAATATTGTGTCTATCTCATTGTACCATATAATCATAACTAGATACCCTAAAGAATCACTTAATTTCACAAAATTAAATGTAAACATGTTAAACAATTACTAATGTAACATCAATGATAGAAAGACATGAATGGAAAGATGCTGAACGCATGTTCATTCAAAATATTGCTAAAAATGTAAAGCAAACGTTTCGCATATTTATTGATTGGTTTGCTCTTTTCAGTACAAAGTCCATTTGGCCCAAGCAAACAATTACCTAAAATTAGAGAATGCAAGCTAATGACTCTGCAAAGTTTCCTCTCAAGTTAAACACGAGCAAGACACTTAATTCCCAGGGACAATGAGTATTCTTAGGAGGCATGACTAGGAAGGCCTGGGGAGCCAAAGACTGACATGTAACTTTGCATCCCATTGACCAGAATGTGTTGCTAATAAGATCAGAACCACGAATTGAGGTCAGAGGCTTGATTTCGATCTTCAAACATGGGCCATAAAACTGCTCCAGATCCTCAGAGTCATCTCCCCCCCAAAGCCTAGATAACCTAAGCATACATTCACTTCCTTCTAACTTGTTTTCTCTTTTTTCTCCTGTTCTGAGTAACTGACTCTGTAAAATCATTCTATTAATAAAAAGGCCAGGTTATGCCTTCTCAGCAGCATCCTGCCATAACAGCTTGCTCCATAACTCTTGTTTATTTGACAGTGTGGTGTTGCCGGACACAAACAGGGACGAGAGAGGGAATTGGGCAGCCTTTCAGCCTGGACAAAGGCCTCCCCACCCAGAGACGGCAATGAAGCAGTAAGAAGGTATTTTCAGTCATAGCTTCTCCATCTAACTTTCTTCCAAATCAGCCTGACCCAGATCTGCAACAAAGTGGTGCTGTGTCTTTCTTTCCCTTCTTTCTAAAAAAATGGATACTAACCTTGCCCCTACTTGGTGTGGGTCTGCTAGTCTAGGGATAGAAGGACTCTTCTAAGGAGCTCAATCAATTCTTAAAAACAATTAAAACCCACTGTCCTGGGCTTCCTCAAGAAGGAAACTTACATTTAAAAGCTTGAGAAAATGTAGGAAAGCACTTACAGAGAGACTAAGGAAAAAAAAAAGCCTGTCTCATTTTAAATTATGGAATTTATGTAAATGAGCTATTCAGTCACTGGACCGGGGTTTGTTTTGTTTTGTTTTTTAAGGTTTATTTATTTATGCATACAGAAGTGGGGTACAAGCCAGAGGTGCAGGGGCAGTGAGAGGATTCACCAGAGACAGAGCGGGGATCAGAACGGCGGACTGATGGAGTACACTGCTGAGGGGAGCAGTGGGCGGGTCAGGAGAGGTCTGCCCGCGCCATGTGGTCACCTCCGGAGGGGGGATCGAACTCATGTGGAAGTGGCTTTAGCTTCTCGTTGCTGTGCTTTAACCGACTAGCCACCAGGGAGGGCCCTCGACCAGGGTTTTTATGAGTACAGAAGAGGAATGCCATGACTCAGCCAGTGCCCACCACCCCACTTTTCTGCACTGCTACGACAGTATGGTAGGGCTGAGACCCCAAAGCGGGACCACTGCCTCCAGCAGATTTTGAACCACTTATAGGAAAATGCTCCATGAAAAACAATCTGAGCGAGAAATGCTTCAAACTTTTCTAGTTAGTTATTTGAAGAGGAGGGAAGGGTCTCTGACACTAGAGTTTTGCCATTTTCTGTTTTTAATAAATTTAGAAAAACTATTTCTAGAAATAGTAATCAAAGTCCCTTTCCAAAAGGAATTTTTAAATTATAGAAAATGAGTATATGGGCTCTCCCTGGCGACACAATGGGTCAAAGTGCAGCACTATGAAACTCTCAGAAGCCACTACAGCATGAATTCAATCCCCGCCCCAGAAGTGACCCACATGACCCAGCAGACCTCTCCTGTCTCACCCACTGCTCCCCTCAGCAGTGTACCTCATTGATCTGACTGTTCTGCTCCCCACTCTGTATCTGGTGAATCCTTTCACCATCTACACCTCTGGCCTGTACCCCAGTTCTTTAAGCATAAATAAATAAATCTTAAAAAAGAAAATGGGTGTACTATGACTTCATGCAATTGCAGCTTCCTATCAAAACAGCACCAACCCACTGCGGCTGACTCTTTTCTCAGCAAGCAGCTGCCTGGACCCTTGCTCCAGTGCTGAGATTATTGATATGTTGCTGCTGCCATCCTATAGTGGAAGACCTGAATCCTTTTGTCCACCTTAGTATACTGTCTTGATCAGTTCCAGAGGTAGAAAATTCTATTTCCAGTGTTTTCCTACAGAATGCTTATTGATTGAGTAAAAACTTTCTATTGGGGGACCCTCCCTGGTGGCGCAGCGGGTTAAAGCACAGCACTAAGAAGCCAAAGCTACTTCAGCATGAGTTCAATCCCCACTCCAGAGGTGACCCACATGGTGCAGCAGACTTCTCCTGACCCGCGAATTCTCCCACTGCCCCTGCACCACTGGCCTGTACCCCAGCTCTGTATGCATAAATAAATAAATCTAAAAAAAAACTTTTAAATTGCTTATTGGGACTGTAAAAAGTTTAGTTTCTTATTAAAATTAATGAACCTGATAGAACCTATAGAAACTGAATGAACCTGATAGAAACTATAATGTGGAAATGCCACTTTCCTTTCGTTAAAGTCCAAACCTTAGGTTTCTGATAAGATATATGAACAGGAAAACTGCATAGCCAGAATGGTGGCTTAAGCAGCCCTTTAAGCCTAGCAGACTTACATAACTTAACCTCCACTTTACCCCTCTATCATAGTTAATTTATGTATTCTGTATGTTCTTTTCCAATTCTCTTCTTTTTAAAAATCTAGCAACTGAGTATTTCCTTAGATGGGCACACAATTCATTTCAAATGAATTCTCTCTCTAATTCAACACAAGTCATTTAGACTACCAATAAAATCAGCATGGTCACCTTGCTTCTATAGTTATAAAGATTTTGCAACTATGATAAAGATTAACTGGGCCATATATAACAATACCTCTAATTTAATGGGAATAATGACAATGAATACTGACCTCATCGTTTCATATTCATTTATGAGTCAAATAAGACTTCACAAAATATATCACCATCAGACAAGTAGAATGAACAAAAGATTAGTTTGTTATCCATAAAGGTCCCAAACTCTCTGAAGATCCAATTTTCCCCTGCCTGTTATATACCTATTATTTTTCAGAGCCATCTTCTCATAGGGACATAGTCTTGGTTGTACATAGTTGCCTAGTTAATACAAGATCTAATCACTTAAAAATATGTTGGATGGGAGCTGCCTTAGGTGGTGAACACAAGCTCAAATGAGGGCACTGCTAAATATGTCAGTTCTGAGACACAATCCCTCTTTTCTATGTTTTGTAGTAATTCTAAAACCAGCTAAGCAAGAAACAAAGAAAAGGGAGACATGAGGGAGTTAGAAAATAAAAGTGGATGTAGACAGAGGTTGCTAGTGATACATAACCTGTCAGGCATGCCAGAAGGAAAGCAGCTACTTTAATTTTGACCAGTTTTTTTTTTTTTCAAAAATCATAATCCTATATCTCTGAAACACCAACAATGTAAATCAATGTTATATCAATTTTAAAAAATCATAACACTTAAAAACCTGAAATTCCTGTTCAACACAAATGACTAAAGGAAAATAAGATATGTTATATAGTAGGTGATGCACAGCTCAGGCACTAACTAAATACAGCTGTTTAAGGGAGTTTATGCTAGAGAAACAGAACTACTTCCTCAGTCAACCAATTAGAATCATGATAAGTTATGTGTCCTTCTGGTATTGTGACTGTTTTGGAATCATTTCTGGCACAGTAATAGATAACTGATAGTTCATGCCTCTATGAAAATGCTCCCTTACTTTCTTCTTTCCATTCACTCTTCAGGGATTATTATTGCTTTCATAAAACTTTTTCTGGTTATCTCAAGTCAAGTAATGTCTCCTATCCCTCTACCAAATGTACCAATTTCACTCCTTAAAGCAGTAATTATATGCATTGATTTATATTTTAAAATTTCTTTAAATTTATGTGAAATCTACTACCTTCTATTTTCCAACCCAATGAACTCAGGAATTTCTTGAAAACAAGTACCTTTTTAAACACATTGAATCTATCAAGAGCATAGTTCCAAACATATAACTTCTACACACATAAAGAATAGAAGTTGGATGAAATTTAAAAGATCTGCTTGTGTAGCAAAGTAAATAAGAAGTACAGAAGAATGACCCCAAGTCAAATCTGACTGAGAAAAAGCATTGAATTTCCATTCTGAAGAACTTGAAAGCAACTAAAAATATTAAAGTTGCAAAAGCACAAAGGGTACAACTATGGTGAAAGTTACCAGCTAATCAATTCCAATAATATTAGATTCTAGAGACCTTGAACTCTGGGAACCTCAATTGCTGACACTTGGTGACTAATGACAAATAAATATATTGTAAGTCACATTGTAATATTTTAGTGGGGGATTTCATTAGAACTTAATTAAGACTTTCTACCTGCACCAAATATGGATTAAAAGTTCAAAAGGGATGACTCTTGGCCCAATCATTCTATTTCTTGGAAGTTATGGTACGGTGTTATAAAATAAGTACACAAAACTGTTCACTGAGTATTGTTTACAATGTGAGGAAAGAAGTGAAATGTTCAAATATAAAGGTCAGGTGGTACACAGGAAGACACAACCATACACAGAAAACAGGTAAATCACTAGGATGATGATAGGGATCGCTGGGCATGGATCAGAAGAGATTTTTGTTCAAATAAGACAGGTTATATAAAGAAGAAAATTTACTATCTCTGTAATGTAAAAGGAGAAATTTTGTTTACCTAAGTTAAGTTTAACTTAAGTAGATACTTTGATATACATCACAATGAATTAGAGATTCAACTTTAGTTTGAGAAAATGAAAAATTCTAGAAAACTTGGTCCATACTTAGTATTGGAACATTTTGATGGTAAAATACATGGGAATGGGCCCTCCCTGGTTGGCGCAACAGGTTAAAGCACTGCACTAAGAAGCTTAAGCCACTTCGCATGAGTTCTTGATCCCCGCCTGCCCGGAGGAGATCCACATGGCCCAGCAGACCTCTCCTGACCCGCCCGCTGCTCCCCTCAGCAGTGTACTTCATCGATCTGCCTGTTCTGCTCCCCGCTCTGTCTCTGGTGAATCCTCTCACCCTCCGCATCTCTGGCCTATACCCCAGTTCTGTATGAATAAATAAATCTTAAAAAAAAAATGTGGGAACATGCATAATGCAAACCTAGCATTTCCGGTCTTCCCATAAACACCTCTGACCATAGATCCTTTGATCACAGCACTCCTTGACCTCCCATCAGTCTAGTTTGGATGGCCCTCCATCACTCTGTAAAGGCTATTTCCATTTTCAGCTGGGTTCCTCCCAGTTATTCAAATATTAGGTCCAGTGACTCAGGAACAAATAAGTATCTTTTTCAGCAATCTTTGAACCAATGGTGGCTGATAATTATCCTGAGATCTAGCTGTTTAATCTCTACATAATGGAGATATAAAAAAATTACAACTTTCAGGCCCTCCCGGGTGGCGCAGCCGGTTAAAGCACAACACTGAGAAGCTAAAGCCACTTCCGCATGAGTTCGATTCTGCCCACCCTGGAGGTGACCACATGGCGTAGCAGACCTCTCCTGACCCGCCCGCTGCCCCCCTCAGCAGTGTACTTCGTAAATCTGCCTGTTCTGCTCCCCAATCTGTCTCTGGTGAATCCTGTCACCTCCCCCCCCACACACACACCTCTGATCTGTACCCCAGTTCTGTATGTATAAATAAATAAATCTTCTTAAAAAAAATTACAACTTTCAGCAGTGAAATGCTGTCATATTATGAGGCAGATATTTTGTCTGAGGCATCACGCTCCTGTCGAGATCATTGTTGGCTCCTCTCTCTATGATCCATTTTATGATTTCAGTTCCTGAAAATGTTAAGTTTAAGTCTTCCTTCAGAACCCTTGTATTGATAGCTTCTTTTCTATTAGCATCTGAGATTCTAGGTTAGCACAACAGTTTCCTAAATATTTTCCTAATCTGTTCGTTACGAGACAGTTGGCACACAGCCATCAGGCAACATTTCCTAAAATACTGAAATGTTGTGATTTTTATTTCCCTCCTTAAATGGTATTTAGCAAATACACATTACCTGTAAAGAAAAGGACTCTAAGAGAACCCATACGATCTGCAAAATGTTCAAAAGCTTCTACCTGCAAGACACACTATTTTATTTTTTTTACAATGTCCCTTCTTTGACCCAGAGTTATTAAAAGGAAGAATCTTCAGTCACAGGTTTTTCCAGTGAATGAATAAATAAGTTAATTGAACCTGGTTCTAAAGTAAGAAGAGGCTCTGCCAGCTGTGTGAGCACAGAAGAGATTCAGCTGACTATATATCTCCAACTGCCCGCACATTGCACAAATGATCGTGCTACCTATTAAAATTTTATGTAATGCATAGCAAAGAATTCATCAAAGGAAAGGCAAACTAATCATTGAATAAATTTATTATTTAATCTTTTTAAAGGCCAGGATCATCTGTTTCCTTCATAATCCTCAAGGATAACTAAAGGATAAACTTCACCAAAGTGTGGGTTACAAACCTACTTTGTCAACAAAACTTGTGGACTAACAGGAAAAAATTACAACAGTTGATCTGGACTCTGTCCTGTTTGATAAAGTGATAAAACTAGTTTGTGTGATCATAGAAATCATTTAATTGTATGCATACTGTCAAAACTTTCAGGCCCTCCCTGGTGGCACAGCGGGTTAAAGCACTGCACAAAGGAGCTAAAGCCACTTCAGCATGAGTTCAATTCC
>NW_004567114.1:29504818-29521234 GCF_000260355.1 Condylura cristata | reverse complement strand
TTTAAATAACTAAATATAATTGGGCTTTTTCCATGCAGATCTTTTACATATTTTATGTGCCCAGGATTTTATGAGAGTAAAGGAGGATATTAAACAGGTTTGCTAAGACTATAGGAGGAGCTGTCCCAGGCAGAAAGGACACTCTGGGTCACACCACTTTGGTCCAGTTCCTCCTTCTACAGCCCCTCCTCCGTCATGCAAAAGGAGCTCTGTAGGCTTCTGAGGATCACCTGCTTCAGCACTCACTCCCTGAGGAAGATCAACTAATGTTTGACCCTGTCTACATGCCCTTCCATATAATGTTACAAGTTCCTACACAAAGAAAAAGGAGGAATCTGTCCCTCAGACTGTCTGATGTGAGGTCTAAAAGAAATCATGTCATTTCTTCCCAGTCTAGACTATTTCTCTTGTGAATACATTCACCTGAATGGACAAGTACAAAACCAGGACTAGAACAGATTTTTTGTTCCTTTTATTTTATTTTATTTTTGCTGGAATTATAGACTAAACTAATTCAGATGACCTTCAGGGTTGGAAAACAGTGAAGTTTGAAAAATATGTTAATGAGATGGTGAAAGTATGACAAGAGAAGGCAAGATATGTTGGTCAAGGTATAAACAGCTTGCTTCGATGAAGTAATCCAAAATATGCAAACTGTATTCTGTTAGAACACTATAATTCTCTGTGATGGTAACAGATGTTTCTCTAAACAGTGTTCCAGAATCAAATAAGGTTTACATTAGTTCTCCTTCAAGGAGAGTCCCTACTCACATTAGCATATCACAATGCATATTAGCATATCAAAAGCACTGAACAGCCTTGCAGTAAAGACACCACTATTTGTTCTTGGAACCCTTTTTGTTCATTAAAAACCTAGGGGTATTTTGCAGATCTCTGTAGAAAATCATTTTACAATAACTGTTGTGGGCAGGAGGAAACAGGTGCAGATACTGGAGCATATAACAGACTGTTGTCCCAACCCAGGGATACTAACAAAGACCAGAAAATGAAGAATCCATGTCAACCTAACTGAAAACTGGTGGCACAGCATCAGTGTCACAGGCTGATGTAAAGGAGTCTAAGCACCAGAGATAATGCCTACACAGGTACAGGAGCAGCAGTGCTAGGTTGGGAGGTGCTGAATTTCACCAAATTAATCTAAGCAGGGAGAGCAAGTTGAAACACCGTGTATGGAGTTGGCTGGATTCCACTGCTTTCTTTAGCCAAGACTGTTGGATGTTCAGACACAGAATGTCTATTTTCCTGCCACTATGGTTTTGGGCTTGCTTTTGTTCTGTTTTGTTTTGGTTTTCCCTTGTGGATTTTAAAATGACATTCTCGAATTGAGTTTTAAGTCATTGATGAATTGAGATAAAATGCTATTTGAAAAAAGCTTACAAGTTTAGACAAGTTGTATTAGAATGGGAAAGTGACTTAAAACAGGTAAACAAGCTACCAGGCTGGACATCATCTTGGTGAGAGAAGGAAATAATGAGGATCTGTAATAGAACAGGGGCTAGGAAATCGAAAGAGACATAAGCAAACCAAAAGACAGGTGGGCGAATCAGTTGGACAGACTTGAATTTAAGTCAGTGCATTCAAATAGAGTTATGTTCTTGCAGTTTTGGAAGGTGTGGAAAAACCACTGCTCTTGACACACCACATGTTCTCTCTGTATCTTAACTTCCCTTAATGTGAATGGTCAACTCGGGAATCAACACGTTTGAAACCTATTAAAACAATGCCATTTCAGGGGCCCTCCCTGGTGGTGCAGCAGGTTGGAGCGCTGCACTATGAAGCTAAGCTGAGTTGTTGTGGCTTCCATCCCTGCCCCAGAGGTGACCCAGATGGCTGGCAGACCTCTCCTGACCCGCCCACTGCTCCCCTCAGCAGTGTACTTTGTCGATCTCCCTGTTCTGCTCCCCACCCTGTTTCTGGTGAACCCTCTTGCTGCCCCTGTACCTCTAGCTGTACCCCAGTTCTGTATGCATAAATAAGTAAATCTTTAAAAAACAAGCAAAAATAAAACAATGCCATTTCTGTTGATATAACAAGTTTGCATTAACTTCAAATTTTTATCACAAAACACTTACATTCTGTACATTTAGTTGTTCTACATAAAGTGTAAATGTATTGTAGATAACGACACATATTCCCCATGATTTCCTAGGAAAAACTTGTGCATGGCTTAGAGCAATAAATTAACCAATCTAAAGTTAACAGATGCCTTATAAGATGCATTTTGTGCATGATAGAGCACTTTAGTGACTTCTTTTAAAGATAATATCCCAACTTGCATTTAAACAGGATTGGGTCTTTAAAGAATAATCATCAACATATTATCATGTGTAGGACAGATTATTTTCAAGTTATGGAATCAATTCCATGTGGTTATGTAAGCGGATGTGATATAATCCATCAGACAGAAACTTTAAAAGTAGAATTTATGACTACAGTAATATTTCCTGGAAGCTAAGATTTGTAGAAACTGAGTACTATGGCTACAGAAACTTCCTACCCTCAGCTTACTCATTAGAAGCTACCAAAAATATTAAACTTAATTACCTACAGTGAATAGAATTAATGCAAACCTATTAGGTTAACAAAAATGGCATCAGCTGCATATTTGGAAGGTTTTGATTTCTAAATTGATCAAGTTATCCCTCTCTTTCTAATTTGGAAGATCATATCCCAGGAAATACAAGGAGGTCCCCCACGAAACACTGCATGATGTATTACTAATATCTTCTCCATCCCCCACACTGCTCTGTTTCATTCCTTTCTAATAACTGGCACCAAATGTTCACCTTTCCAATACATGGCACCACATAGATGGGATTAAACCATACCAAGTGGATTCACTGGGAACATCACTGTGGCAGAAATGTCAACTGGAGTAAGCATGTGATGAAAAAAAGACCTTCAGGGTTGCTGTCATGTAGAGCCTAGCCTGACAGTAGGTTAAGACCGAACATGTACTTGAAGAGGTTGAGTCACTGAGGCTGACTTCTGTCATTAACTGTGAAGAGACAAGCCACCGAAGAGTCACAGTGTTCAGTTTCCAGATATTTCCACATTCCTATCTAAACCTTCCAAGAAACATGGAGTTGGGCATTACCCTACTTGTGGGTAAGAAATCTTTCTCTCCGCTGCATCCACATGACACCACTGCCTTGGGTCAGGCACACATCATCCCTCAGCTGAATTACTGCTAGACTTCAGATTGACATCCTGCCAACAATCATGTTCCAACTATAAGAACTGAATAAGCCTAGGCTTTTCTAGGAGGAAAAAAGAACCTTAAAATGAAAAGTTGCTTTCAAGAACCAATCTTTACTAGTAGCTCACGCTACAATTACAGACTGGCCGTGGGTTGCACAGCCACCCAGAGCAG
The DNA here is from genome assembly GCF_000260355.1 of Condylura cristata. Lineage (NCBI taxonomy): Eukaryota > Metazoa > Chordata > Mammalia > Eulipotyphla > Talpidae > Condylura > Condylura cristata. The sequence continues at coordinate 29,517,840 of NW_004567114.1, read as the reverse complement.
TGGGGCTCTAAACAGTGCTCAGATCCAGCTTATTTCCAGACTAACTCCAGCATCTCAACACATGCTCCCAAGGTCAGCACCAAACACAGCATTAAACAATTATGCAGACTGCATCCTCCTATTGACAGAGTCCAGTCATAAGGTACAAACTGACTGAAATTTCTAGCGTTGTTGGAAAAGTCATTGCCATGTAGCTCATAGTTATCTGATCAGTGAAAACAGCCTCTAAGCATTCCAACTCCATGTTGCCAGGCTAATTGGGTGAAACACAAATGTGTTCATGCCACCTCCCAGCTTTACCTCCCTCAATAGCTCCCTAAAGCCCAAAGACCCGATCTCCATCTTCATCTCCTATAATGCACAAGTCAAAATTCAGACTCCAAAAACATTCAAAGACTAACTTCCTGCACATTACACTATTTTTTACATTAGTTCACATTTTTAAAATCATGATTATGACCACATCTTGTAACATTCACAGTTATCATCCTTGCCCAACTCCTCCACATCTTTTATCTGTCGGCAAAATCCTCCTAACTGGTTCCTGATTTCCATCTTTTCCTCCTGCAGAATATTTTCAACACAACAACTAGTATATTACTTTAAAATGGAATTAGATCATGTCACTGACCCACCAAAGAGTTTCCAGGGACTCTCACCACAGGTAAAATAAAATCAATCAAAGCCTGCCCAAACCAGCCCCTGTCTTCGTCTCCAAATTTATCTTCTACAACTCTTTTCTACCCATGGTGCTCTGTCTTCACAGATACCAGAGCCCACTCAGCACCATCCTGTCTCAGGAGCTGCAAAACGTGCTGATCCTACCAGCTAGAATATGTTTCCGTGATCTCCTCCCTAAACATCGCCATGTAAAACAGGAATCATCTTACCACGTACACTCAACCTGCTATTTCTTTGCAGCACTTAGCTGGCAAAGTACTGTGAATTTGATACTGACTTTTATCTACTGGATTCAACAAACCACCTCCAGTGCTTAAACAAAGTTGAATTAGTTAATGAATGACAGAGTGAGTTATGAGAGTAAGAGAGAGAGAGAGAGTACAGTCTGACCTCCTGTCAGGGGCACTGTCCTGCACTCCACTCTCTTCAAGCTGCAGCAGCTATCACTCAGGTCTTCCATATTCTTCCCACCAACTGTAATACTTCCCCTGTGCCTTCAGTTCTAACACAATGTCTAACAGGTAAGCATTCAGGAATTCTACATCAATGCAAAAATCTCAGAGGCTGTAAGACCAAGTGGTGAGAAGCAAAAAGAAAGGATGCAAACCAGAATTTAAATTTTTAAGTCCATGTCTACTTCTACTTCATGCCTCAATTATTATGCACATGACTGTGACCTTTTGTATCTAAAATTCAGTATCCAGAGTCTATGTCTTTTCTTTATAGTTCTTTTGGCTTGGTTAGCAGTTTGGTGAAATGAAATAAATGAAGCAAATATGAGTGACATATTTGCTTACGACATGAATGTTACCTAAAAATTAGTCTTTGCACATTTCTTTGGCATACAACCTAAAATATTTCAGGAAATAGCCTCATGTACTTCAAAGAGTTTGAATAATTTTTTACTTGGAACATTACAAAATTGCACATCAGGAATTTTATTTCAGAAATTTCTATTTGAACTGCAATATAAATGTGTCTCACTGCTCCATTGGAAAGGTCAAGCATCTCATAGTTAAAAAGTGTGCAGTAATAAATCATTAAATTAAAAAATCCTGAGTTCAAATTACTTATGCTATCCTGGTGGGGACTTAGGGAAAATCAAATCCTCTGACCAGTGATAAGTCCCACATGTAAAACTAAGTACTAATTTTTTTAATTTAAAAAAATATTTGATCTCACTCAATTTATAAATCTTCATTTTTTACCTTTCCAATGTGAAGTAGAAAAACCTTTTTACTAGGTAATGTAGACATACATTCTTTATTACATACCAGATACTTTTATTAATTTGTTCAATTAGCAACACTCTAAAATCAATTGTCATTTCTCGCAGAGATGATGAAACATAGAGGTTTTTAACTCCTTGTCCAGGTTCAAAGAGCTACTCAGTGATAGAATCAGGGGTCGGGTAGTGTTATCCAGAGCATGTGCTTTGTACCTCTTCTAAAACTGTTTCTCAGGAAAAATGTAAATTTATTTTGCCATTAACCATAACACAGTCTTTCTGTGTTTAAATAACACATCAGTGAAAACTGTTTTCACTATAACAGAATGTTCATTTGCAAAAGAAATGAAAAATTAAATCTGTCAAGCTCCTGCATGGACTTTTTAATTGGCTTATAGAATCCTATTAATGTTGACCATCTTCTACAGAGCAGCGCTTTTGCTAGTGCAGAGGTAGACTAGTGAGCCTGACATGGCATCAGCCCAAGGAAACCATCCTAATTAAGCCAGATAAACCATTTATGGTCCATGTCACTAGTGTTACTTAGGAGAGAGGCAGGGATGCAGATCCCCACACTTGGGGGCTCAAGAAAAGATTCCCAAAGGGGCAATTTCTAAATCATTTTTTAAATTCTTTGGTATTGTGTGACTTTAATATAATGACAGATAAACTTTTTATCAAGTTATGTCTTTTGAAGACAGTTCAGTTCTGTTGCCACTGATATGAGAGACTGAATTTCCCCTTGTGGAAAGCAAGTCTCATGGAGATATTTGTTTTTAAAATCTGTCTGAACAACAGAGTTGTGAAAAATTAGGTGTAAGCACCAACTCCATCACAAACTAACTAGATGTGAAAGATCCTGAGGAATAAGAGACCGAAATGAATAGAAAGTCCTGAGTAAGGAAATGTGCATCCTGTGTTACTCTGATACGTGAGACAAAGAAAGACAAGGATACAAACAAATGGTGAGGAAAGGTGGATATGGTCCTTCCTCCTGCCCCTCTCCCCCAATACACATACACCCCACTCAGCCATAATGTTAAGTAAAAGTTGTCTAAGCCCTGTGCTAGAAAATGGTTGGCTTGGTGTATAGCTGCCCACATATGTCAGAAAGAGCTAGTCAGGAAGAACATGTTATTTGCAAGAAAAATCCCTAATCTGAAATGAGTCATAGATCGTGTCAAGGAGTAGCCCCAAAGTCAACTGTTCTGGCTCTTTCATCCTATGAAATGCCTGATTTTCAGAAACCATATGCTATTAATCTATCTCTTCTTTCTCTCTCTTGAATTGAAGTCCTTTATGGAAACTTTCCTCCCCTTAATGGAAAATTTCTCATCAATCAGCAAGTTTCTGCCAGCTTATAGAAAGAAACATTTTTGACTATTTTACAATTTCATTTCCTTTTCATTCAAAAAATCATTGAGTGTCTGCTGTGAGCCAGAGTCAGTACTTTCAGTGATAGTTGGAAGGTCAGTCCCTTACAATTATCTACGTCTGCTGTTGATAATTACTTGATTATATCAACAAAAACAAAATTATTCTCTTTACCTAATTCAACTTTTAAGATGGTTTAAGATGGCTCTGGCAAATGTTAAGAACCAAGTATGAAATTATTATATTGGGTGATTTCTAGGCCAAGCAATGAAAAGTATAAAGAGAGCCCTCCCTAATGGCACAAGGGGTTAAAGCACATCACTAGGAAGCTATCCACAGCCACTGGAGCATGAGTTTGATCCCAAGCCAGGGAGAAGACCCACATGGCATGGCAGACCTCTCCTATTTCACCCACTGCTCCCCTCAGCAGCATATTTCAGTCAATCTGCCTGTTCTGTCCCCCACTCTGTCTTTGGTGAATCCTCTCACAACTTGCACCTCTGGCCTGTACCCCAGTTCTTATATGCATAAATAAATAAATCTTTAAAAAGGAATAAAGAGAATAAAATTTGTCTATAAATTGCAACATTTAGCTCAGTGGACATTGATCCATATCAGTGAATAAATTTTTGAAATATATGATGTTCACTTACTTTGTAGAAAAGCTCCAAGAACTTCTTGCTATCTATTCACTTACAAAGATAGTACCAAAAAGAAAAAAAAAAATACAAACTTCTGATTTGGTACATTATAATCCCACATATGTAAAGAATTATATTTCTAAGGATTAAAGAAAAATAATGCGTGTTTAAAAAAATAATGATTTAAAGGTGTAGAATATACATGAAGAATAATTCTTTATGATGCTACCAATTTATAGGTCTGTAATGTGACTCTTGTGGAATGAAATAAATCCATTTGGAATTGTTTAAGTCATAAGGTGATTTCACATGACTTACCTGAAATTGATAATAATACACAAGTCAGAGATGATTCAAGTTCACATCAACATATTATACAACCTTGGGCTCTCAATAAAAATCAGTTGTCCACAATGTTGGCAAGGATGTGGAGAAAAAGGAACTCTCCTGCACTGCTAGTGGAAATACAAACTAGTACAACCACTATGGAAAACTGTTTGGAGGTTCCTCAAACTGCTAAACATGGAGCTTCCCTATGACCCAGCAATCCCACTCCTAGGTATCTACCCAAAAGACACAAAAACACTGATTCAAAAACATAAATGAGCCCCCATGTTTACTGCTGCTTTATTCACAGTTGGAAAGACATGGAAACTGCCCAAGTGCCCAAAAATGGATGACTGGATTAAAAAAGATGTGGTGCATATACACAATGGAATATTACTCAGCAACCAAAAAAAAAAGAAAGAAACACACGTCTTTTGCAGCAACATGGATGGAGCTGGAAATGATCATGCTTAGTGAAATAAGCCAGAAAGAAAAGGAAAAATACTGAATGATTTCTCTCATAGCAGGAATATAACAGAACCAGTGAGAAAATAATGATAATGATGAACAGCTATATACCAGAGACATTTTGTGGGGGTGGAGTGGGGAATGGGATCAAAAACAGTTGGGGGGGGGGAATGCACTGGACTATGGTGATAGCACACGGTGATTTGGTGATGGCAGCCCATGTGTATTACAACTGAGATGAAAAAATGCACAAGATGATGTAAAAATAAACTATTATATTATTTTAAAAATTCATTTTCTTTTAATCTAATAAAAAACATAAAATTGGGGGAAAAAATCAATTGTCCAACTGGTTAAATCACCCCTTTTGTCTAAAATATTTGATTAGTTAATGATCCAGTGCTTTGAATTTCAAAACCTAGGGGCAAGTAGGAAATAAGACACTTGGTTTCTTTTTTTTTTTCTTTTCTGAGAGGATTTGGAGTAGAAAATTCTGTATCCATTTATCATAAAAGCCCCACATCTTCCTTAATATTTTTCTTCAAGTGAAAGGATGAGGTAGCAGAGCATGGAAGTATCAAATGAAGTGAAAGAAGCCTTTAGACTCTACAAGCCACACACAGTGACAGCACCAACCTCCACTGATGGACACAAAGTGGTCTGTGTGTGTGCAGTAGCCATACCTATGATGGCCATGCCCAAGAAATGTTCTAGCTTTCTATTCCAATTGTGAACCCAGGCATGTCACATGACTTATTTTCAAGGAGCTCAATACCCACTAACTCTATAGCATGCCCAAGATCTGAAGCGCCTGAGCCTAAATATGAAGATTATTTATACTTAAAACTAACTATGGCACCTATTTTGAGTGACAGACTCCATCTTGCCTCTAACCTGCCATGTTTAGTCTTCTAGTGAAAAGTTTCTCCAATAAATGAGGAAATAACAGCAACATCCTGTTCTTTCCTTATCTATGATTAAGGAAGAAACCAGAATGCCATTTGCATGTTGTTACAAAAGGCCCCATATTCCAGCTGTCTATGCAAAGACTCCTGTCAACCCACCCAAAAGTTTCAAAGGAAGGACCTAAATCAATCCCTTCCTTGATTCTTTAAAACTCCCCTCTGCTCTGACACTGGTGGAACAGACCTTGGAATCTGCTCATCTGTGGGCCCAATCCCTATTTCCTATTAAACATTTGCCTGATCATATTATAATCTGATTTTTTCTAAGCCGACAAAACCAAAAAGAAAAAACAACCCTCCCACAGAGGAAAGAATACAGCATGATTTTAGTTAATTCATCCCCTGGAACTTTGTTCCTGAAGAAGAGAGGTTTTGTGGGTAATTTTGCTTGCATATTTGATTCTACAGAAAAAATATCATATTGTTACACATAAGAAAGTTCACATAGGAAAGGAAAAGCAACTGAGCACTTTGTATACAAATGTGTTCCTTTCCTTATAAGTAACTGGTGAGAATAAGAACATGGAATTTGTGGATGAGAGAAACTGAGATCAACTCCTCAAAGCATATCATATGAGTTTGTAACCTTGGAAAAGCTATTTAATCATTCTGGGTTTTCTGTTCCCTTATATTAAAAAAAAAATCAATAGCAATAATAATAAAATAACAACATACTTTATCCATATTGTTTTCAGGAGAATTGAACAATAATATGATGCATATAAAATGGTTTGCACAGAAGTGACCACATACAAAGTGTTCAAGAAAAGTACATTTCCACAATAAAAAATAGTGAAATATTTCCCTGAATATTATAACAGAGGAAAGTGTAAGCCTGACTTTGATATGATACTGCCTTATATAAAGATTTTGAAAGTCAGAAAAATACAAGAATATGATGGCAGGTGATCTTCCAAACCCAAATAAAACGTTAGCAAGTTCTATTTGCTATCTTGAATATAGTTTGGACTTTTATGCCCTATTCTTAAAGTAATAGATTAATTATAAAAAGTTCATAATGCAAATAACTAATCTGACAAGGTATCAAATCTGCTTTAAAAATGATTGCTAACGAAAAGCCAACATAACTTAGAATACAAAGATTGTTTTGTACATGTGATTCTTCTTGCCTCTTATTAATGTCATCTCTGAACAACTTGAAATTATGGTACATATGTTTTAGGAAAGATTAATTGCCTTCCTTAATATCAATTCTGGTGTCTGCTTCTAACTGGTGTAACTATTGATAACAGACACATCCTGACATCAAAATGAGAAAATGGAACAAAATAAATTAAACAACTTCTATTTTTAGAAGTTGGCCCACAAACAGGACATAACTGTTTCCCTGAAGAACAGGAGATAAACTAGATGAACTCAACAACAGCCCTGAATATCTGTCTGGAGACAGAGAATGCCAGTAAGGAGGTAGGACTGGGAAGCAAAATTCAACTCAAGCAACATGGTCAAGCTGAGTTGACAAGATTGAGCTCAGAATTTGGGAAGGGTACGGAAGCTGAAATTTTTTTGTCATAGAGTAGCAGAAATAAATACGATAAGAAAAAGAAAAAGTTTCAGAAATTTACACAGGGCACTTTTGTCTATGCTATGTGTGAACAAGGAAAACCTCTTTGGGGCCGAACCAAAATTAGCTGATGGATCTGTTAAACTAGATTTAGAAAATGTCCAAAGGAAAACACAGGAGACAATCAGCTTTAGGATAAGCAAAAACCCTTAAGTCTTACAGATTAAAATCTTCTGTATGTCAAAGTGTTGTCATTTAAAAAATTAAAATTTATATAAAAATGGAGGGAAATATTAAAAATGTATAATTTTAAAGTATCCAAAATGTAAAATATGTTTAAAATCAATAACTTAAAAGGGTCAAATAATTGACTGCAGACTGGATGGCTTAAGCAAAAGAAATTTACTTTCTCACAATTCTGGAGATCTGACATCTAAGACCAACATGTAGGCGGGGTGGTTTCCTTTAAAGCCACTCTCCTTGACTTGTGGATGGTCTAATTCTACTGTGTCTTCACACCATCTTCTCCCTGCAAATGCTGGTGGCCAGATTTCCTATTTTTTTTTAAAGATTTATTTATTTATTCATACAGAACTGGGGTACAGGCCAGAGATGTGGAGGGTGATAGGATTCACCAGGGACAGAGCGGGGAGGAGCAGAACAGGCAGACAGAGGAGGTACACTGCTCAGGGGAGCAGCGGGCCGGGTCAGGAGAGGTCTGCCGCACCATGTGGTCGCCTCCGGGGCAGGTGGGAATCGAACTCATGCAGAAGTGGCTTTAGCTTCTTAATGCAGTGCTTTAACCCGCTGCGCCACCAGGGAGGGCCCAGATTTCCTATTCTTCTAAGGACACCAGTTATACTGTATTAGAACCTACCACAATGACCTCATTTTACTTAATTAACTCTTTAGAGATCTATCTTCAAATAAGATCACATTCTGAGGCACAAGGGGTTTCAACATATGAATTTTGGGGGCCGAATTCAGCAAATAAAACCTTCATTTAAAAAAAGCTATGGCCATTGCTGGTGGCCCAACAGGTTAAAGCGCAACACTGGGAGGCTGGCAGTGGCCACCCCAGAGGTGATCTGTATGGCGCAGCAAACCTCTCTGGTCTAGCCTGCTGCTCCCCTCAGCAGGGTACTTGTCAATCTGCCAGTGCTGCTCCCCACTCTGACTCTGGAGAATCCTCTCACTGCCCCTGCAACTCTGGCCTGTATCCCAGTTCTGTATGCATAAATAAATAAATCTTTAAAATAAATAAATAAAATTAAAAGAGCTATAGGAATGATTAAAAGGAATAAAAATAATTCTCAAACCATTTCTAATCTGATTAATGCAAATTAAAATCACTATGAGATACTATTACATATGTATCAATGTCTAAAATTTTATAGATGAATTACAGAATATATTGGAAAGGATTTAGAGCAAGTGAAATTCTTAAGCATTGTTAATAGGAATACAATGGTACAACTTTGGAAAAAGGTTTAGAAGTCTCTTACAAATTTAAACGTGTAATTTTCATTAATGTATGTTGATTATGTACTCTGTAATAAATATTAAATTATGTACATGTCATCTGTTTCCAGCTATATTCCCAAAGACTAGATCATGCTTGTAAAGTACCTACTGAATGAATGAAAGATTTCTTTAGCCAGTCCATTATCATTAAACATTTAGGAGAGTTCCCGTGTAATGATAACTATCCAATCTCATCTCTAGTAATTTAGTCATATTTTATGTCTCCTAAGGTACATCTGAAAATATTCTCAAGAAAACTTGTAGCAATTTATATCAGTAGCTATACTGTGATGCAGTTATCTTATTTTGCTTCCTCACTAAGAAGAGGCATTGAAATGTATGGCACCTTTGCCAATTTGATTTGGAAAATACTTTTTAAGTTAAATTTCCTTAGTCATAACAGGAATTAACCTTTCACCATAGAATCTGTGTTTTTTCTTTGCACATTTTTGAAAAGTGTACTTTTAGAGTTCTGCATTTACTGCTATTCAGAAGCAAATGTCATTCATGTCTTTTAATTATAATATATAGAGCCACATACTATTTTTTAAATTTATAGAACCAGGCAGGAATCTGTGTCCATTTTCTGCTTCAGAAGAACATTTTTATTAAAGAATATTTTACTAGACATATTGAGCAATGTGTTTATTACATAGCATCTTACAACAAGCAGTACTCAAAATTCTTTTTCTATCAGAAATCTTTTGATGTAAATTTATATTCAGTGAAGTTACAGTGGTGATTGTGAGAAGCACTAAACTATTTTATCTCAGTTCCTACTCATGCTTTCAAAATCAAGGACATTGCAGTAGGTTTTTATTTTTTTAATTAGGAGGTTTTATATATAGAATTATATTGTCTGTGAAACAGACTATGGCTATAGAAAAAGAGTTCATTAGTGGTATGATTATGTGTATTATATAAGTCCTATCCTTTAAAAAAAATGCACATACATACATACTCATGTAGTACTTGAAATTCCCAAAGGTGAAAGTTTAAATAAATGCAAGAAATACAAGAAATGCTTTCAAAAAAAGAAAACCCAACATTGAGCTTAAAATCTTTTTTTTTTTTCAAAATGTGAAAAATAGATGTGATTTTTCAACAATGAAATGAGAAGCTGATCTCACTGGTCAAGTTGGGATATCATAGCATCCTACAGCCAAAAGAAGACCCTCGATCAAAATATATGTGGGGTGTGTTTGTATATGTGTGTGTGTGTGTGAGTGTGTGTGTATATGTGTATTTTGAATATAAACTATATACATTAGTGACAATTTTATCTCCAGACCCAAAGTTTACTTTTTTGAAAAATGAAATCAATATCAATTTAGTGCCACCTTTGTACATTTGAAAAGATCCCAGTAATATGGGTCTACTTTTAGAAAAAGATAAAACTAAGTCCTGGTTGTGTTTGTGGCCAAGTTGAATTTGAAATAACAAAGGGCCTACATCCAGATCCAGGCAGCCACTAACACATGGGCCCCTCCTACCTTTCACTGACACAATAAAAAATCCTGCAAAAGTTCAATTATTTTGGGAGGGCTGGAATTTACCTCAACATTTTACTTTTTGATCAGTTGTATTTAATTTATATAGAAACGTCTTTAAGACTTCAATAAAATGCATATATGTTATGGTCATTTAGGTCAAATAACAGATCATACTTTCCTACCTATATTTGGCATTGGAGGTCTCCATGTTACCCTGACAAGGTACCTAGTTTCCAAGAGTTTCAGTTCTAAAATAAGCACTACTGTAGTACATAAGGCAAAAAGAAACTAGATAAATACTGTTTAAAATTTTTACATGGGATGTTTATTGCTGCTTTATTCACAATTGGAAAGACATGGAAACAGCCCAAATGCCCAAAAATGGATGACTGGATTAAAAAGATGTGGTGCATATACACAATGGAATATTACTCAGCAACCAAAAAAGAAAAAAGGAAAGAAAAGAACACAAAACACATGTCTTTTACAGTAACATGGATGGAAAAGATCATGCTTAGTGAGATAAGCCAGAAAGAAAAGGAAAAATACCGGATGGTTTCTCTCATAGCAGGAATATAACAGACCAGGTGAGAAAACAGTGATAATGATGAACAGCCATATACCAGAGACATTTTGTGGGGATTAAGTGGGTATGGGATCAAAAACAGTGGGGGGAGTGAAATGCACTGGACTATGGTGATGGCACATGGATGATTTGGTGCTGGGAAACCCAAGGGGATTGCAACTGAGATGGAAAAATGCACAAAAATATGTAAAAATAAACTATTATAAAATTTTTTTAAAAAGAAAAATGTAATGCTAAACTGTAAAAAAATTTTTTAACATGGGAGATTCCATTAGCTACACCTCTTATAAATATTTATGACAAGAATGTCTCACTTCTAAAATCCCTGATGCTATAAGAAATGACAGTTAATTATCACTATGTGTTTGCTAGCAACAGCTATCATTTGACAAGAACTTTCTATCACAATGTCTTGTAAGACTGATAGATGTAGCCATATTTTACAGATCCAGATGAAGAATATTCAAAATAATATTCAGTAGAATACATAATTTCCCAATCTTGTATCACCAATGAGTGATGGAGATTAGGTTCAAGTTAGTTACCTTCAAACCCTGACTCCAGTTTAGATTTATATACTGTCTCATAAAATAGCCTCCATGATCCCCACTATCTCTACTACCTCGAAAACCTACATCCAACAGCAATCTTTTGGGGACAACCTTTTGCTTTAAACATTCAACAACATTCTTTTGGGGACCTGCTGGATCCCGCTGGAAATCCTTCAGTGTCATTCTCCTCCTTGTCATTTGAGAAGGACCACAAGTTATGTTGTTTCCAGGAAAATAATAATTTTCTCTAAGGAGATGGAACATTAATTACAGAACTGTATTGAGCTGCATGTAATTTCTCTGCTCTGTGACTTCACAACCACGGTGCTACATATTCAGTAATCAAACCCACGTGACGCTTAAAACTTGACAGTTTCCACAGTCCTGGAATTTATATAAGAGACTGCAGAGTAGAGGCACCTGTCTTGGTGGCTTGAACATACAGTGAAAATGGTGCCCTGGCTCACACAGTATTTGCTTCACAGCAAGTTCAGAATGTTCCTTTGCTTTTGTTTAATGCAGTTTACTGAATTTCTTTTACCACCATATACATGCTGAACAGGCTTTCTGGGTAGATTTTAATTGAGCAGAGTAACTCTTCAGAATTAGACACAGATGCAAATTCAATCAAGGTTCATTAATAAAACATACAACTATAGCTAATATTGGTCAACTTAATTAGCATTTGGGTACCAAGCTATAAAAATTTGAAGTATTCTGCAAAACAAAAGGCTTTTACTTGATGCGGCTTTGCTTCTCCTACAGAGTACAAGAAATTTTTCTAATATTCCTGAAAATTTTATCAATAGCTTACAATAATAAGTTTCTGCAGCTAGGTTTTAAGTGTCTAAACATCATGTTAGCCCAAAATTACATTGAAGAATCACAGTGGAAACAGTTTAATAAGTCAATTAGTACTCTTTCAACAGAGCAGCACACATCAATCTAGGAGATAAATAGTATAATATTTTTCTCTTTTCTCAAGTTTAATTCTTTCCCACATCTTTATTTAACTATTGGGTCCAACCAATCCATATATTTAGTAATAAATGGGCATATCTCTCAGTTTGAGAGGATTCCATTATCTAGGTGTATTTCAGAAAATGTAGTTGCCTTGTTTTAAAAACTAGTGAAAGAACTGGTTCCAGCCCTCCCTGAAAGTGCAAAGGGTTAAAACATAGCACTATAAAGCAATCTGCAGTCACTACAGCACCAGTTTGATTCCCGGCAGGGAGGTGGCCCACGTAGGACAGCAGACTTCTGACCTGCCTGCGGCTCCCCTCAGCAATGTATTGCAATTAAATCTGCCTATTCTGCTCCCTACTCTGTCTCTGGTGAGTACTCTCACACTCATCCCTGCACCTCTGGCCTGTACCCCAGTTCTTGTATGCATAAATCGAATAAATCTTTAAAACTGAGGTGATTCTGGGCCCTGCCTGGTGGCGCAGCGGGTTAAAGCACAGCACTGAGAAGCTTAAGCCACTTCTGCATGAGTTCCATCCCCGCCTGCCCCAGAGGTGACTACATGGCGCAGCAGACCTCTCCTGACCCGGCCCGCTGCTCCCCTCAGCAGTGTACTTCGTGGATCTGCCTGTTCTGCTCCCCACTCTGTCTGGTGAATCCTCTCACCCTCTGCATCTCTGGCCTGTACCCCAGTTC
>NW_004567114.1:29435672-29504112 GCF_000260355.1 Condylura cristata | reverse complement strand
TTTATTGCTGCTTTATTCACAATTGGAAAGACATGGAAACATCCCAAATACCCAAAAGTAAATGACTGGATCAAAAAGATGTGGTACATATACAAAATGGAATATTACTCAGCAATCAGAAAGAAAGAAAGAAACACATGCCTTTTACAGCAACATGGATGGAGCTGGAGAAGATCATGCTTAGTGAAATAAGCCAGAAAGAAAAGGAAAAATACCAGATGGTTTCACTCATAGCAGGAGTATAATGGACCAGGTGAGAAAATAATAACAACAATGAACAGCTATATACCAGAGACATTTTATGGGGGTGGAGTGGGGGATGAGACAAAAACAATGGGGGAGTGTGGAATGCTCTGGACTGTGGTGATGGCACATGGGTGATTTCATGATGGGAAGCCCAAGGGGATTACAACTGAGATGGAAAAAACGTACAAAATGATGTAAAAATTAACTATCATATTATTAAAAAAAAAAAAAGATGATTCCTTTAGGTCCCCAGCAAATATAGTGATTTGAACTGAATGAAAATAGAAGATAAAGTAACTATCTTCTAGTTATCATGTCTTGGGACTCCTTCTAAGTTCAGGATAGTGACAACTCTGCTGCTACAGCTGTTGTTCCTGCTCATAGAATATAAATAAGGGATATCAGAATTCTAGAATACTTTAAAACTGGAATGCTACCAACCCAATATGCATTAAGACTATACTTGTAAATGGCATATACAGAGAGAAAACTGAGGATGAGATAAGCTATGTGGAATATATGCCTGTAAATACATAATATTTCTGAATATACAAGAAGGCGTCTGTGGAGTGCGATGATGGAGTAGAACTTGACTTTACACACTGTGGTTCTTTTGATTTACCAGGGGTGTGTATTACATTGCTGAAATGATAACAATAATAAACAAATATGATAAATAATTCATCATAGATGGAGGCATGTGAATTAAGAATTTCTAAGATTTGTTTTTTATTTATTTATGCATACAGAACTGGGTACAGGCCAGAGGTGCAGTGGCAGTAGGAAGATTCACCAGAGACAGAGTGGGGGGCAGAACAGGCAGATGGAGAAGTATACTGCTGAGGGGAGCAGTGGGAGGGTCAGAAAAGGTCTGTAACGCCATATGTGTCACTTCCAGGGCAGGGATACCTGGGAGGGTCCATAAATTAAGAATTTTTAAGCCATGGAGGCAAATGTCCTTTGCTTCCAATGTAGAATATCTGGATACAGGAACAAAACCATTTTATTTTTATTTAGACGCAGATACTCAACAAGTATCTAGCCCCATTAGTCTGGAACCTGAAAGCCATCACTTTTTTTGACACTTAGAGAAGCACCAATATTTCAGGAAGAAAAAATTTCTTAAAATTCTGGCTAGAGTAAAAAATATTTTTCTTACTAAATTATAATAAAACCAAACTAGAAAATAACTCACAAAATCCCATTTAACATTTAATATGGCACTAATAGTACTCAGTACATATATAACACTTAAAATTTGATCTCTCTGAGTCTGAAAACTGCATTTAAAAACTTGATTTAAAAATGAAGATTGCGGCCCTCCCTAGTGGGTTAAAGCACAGCACTGAGAAGCTTAAGTCACTTTAGCATGAGTTTGATCCCTGCCTGCCCCAGAGGTGACCACATGGCGTGGCAGACCTCTCCTGACACGCCTGCTGCTCCCCTCAGCAGTGTACTTCATTGATCTGCCTGTTCTGCTCCTCACTCTGTTTCTGGTAAATCCTCTCACCCTCCACATCTCTGGCCTGTACCCCAGTTCTGTATGAAAAAATAAATAAATCTTTTATAAAAAAAAAAATAAAGATTGCGGGCCCTCCCTGGTGGCACAACGGGTTAGGACACAGCACTGCAAGCTGGCCACAGCTGCCTCAGTGCAAGTTCAATCCCCAGCCAGGAGGTGACTCACATGCAAAGCAGACCTCTCCCATCTCGTCTGATGCTCCCCTCAGCAGTGTATTTCAGTAAAGCTGCCTATTCTGCTCCCCACTCTGTCTCTGGAGAATCCTCTCACCTACTGCACCTCTGACTGTATCCCAGCTCTTGTATGCAATAAATAAATAACACTTTTTAAAAATACAGTACACAGTTTTGTTTTACAAATAAATAAAATGTTGTGATTCCAAAAATACAATGTTAGAAGAACACCAGGCCTGTAAAGAAAATAGGAAGTCCCAAATACCAGAGTACTTCTCCAGTGTAATAATTTATGCTTTAGATTCTGTGCTGCCAACACTTGTCTGTTTGCAAATAAACATCTCACAATTATTAGTCATGTTTGCTCAAACTGAACATTTCTCTCCTTAAAAATTTAGCACCTGCAGAGAAAACACACACTCACGAATATCACTCTGCTGGGCATCATCAACCTGCAAGTTTGGCACAGACTGCCAAAACAACTCTAATGTACAGCTGATTTCCTCTGGAACCCACCAACCCAACAATAACAACCAAACAAGAAGCAGTTTGGCCAAAACTGTATTCCTCAAAATTTGTACTTTTTTATATTGGGCCATGTGATCTGCACTGAAAATTAAAGTGGCAAAATCTCATGAGGTGCATATTTATCCGAGCACCAGCAGCCACAGTCTCCAGTGGGTGACTGCTGCAACCCTGAGGCACAGCAGCGCTTCCTGTGGTTTAACCAGGACTGGGACTAGGGAGTGTTTGGAAGCCCACAACTGTAATACCAAGGAAAATTTTAAAAGTCTGATTCCCACTTACTCCTGCTCCATGAAATTCTTCATGCTGTCAAATTTGAGTTGAACCTTGAAAGTAATTGGTCATTAGCTCTCTGTCTGCAAAACTGGCTTCATCAATCCTGCTTTTTAGGAAAAATATGACTCCTGTCAACATGAGCATTTCTGCAAACATCCGCTCACGGCTGGATGTGTATTTCCTTCCAAAGACTCAGCTGTGGGAAAGAGTAGGTTTGAATGTGTGATACATTTTGAAAAAGGCACAAAATGTCTAATTATTACATCTCTCTTAAAAAAGAAAAAGAAACAGCTAAGAGAAGAGCTAATACCAGAACAATTAAAACTGCTTAAATAAGGAATTTGGGCCATAGAGCATGTAGATATCAATTGAATTGGTATAGAATATAAAGAGTTGGGAAGTTGTACTTTTTAGGGGTGTTAAACTCATATTTCTAGACTCAAGAAAATGCCAAACAGAATGCCATATTGAGTTTATCTAATCCTCTATAATTGACAATGGCATAAGGAGCACTTAAAGGGAGAACATATAATTAGTCCTCTTGTTTCTGATTTCTCTCAAACAAACCTATTATGCTATAGTATTTAAATGGCATGCTTATTTTACGGGAATTAATGCATAATTGTGAGAAAAGGCAGGCCCAGACATTTACACAGGTAAATGCTCCTGTTGGACTATCACACTCAGTTCGTGTGGTCTTGTGAGAACAGCAGAAAGTAACACACGCCACTGCAGTTCTTGGCTAAGACACAAGTATCCTATGCTATCGTGGGCTATCATTTTGATAAAAGTTATACAAGATGTTGGAGCAGAAGTTGTTGGCTCATGCCATTCAATGTCAGTATATGGAGGCTAGAAGGTGAATATTGCAGAAGTATAAGAAAAGTGCAAGAAAGTAACTTTCCTTTTATGAATGCTTCTAAAGTCCTTTGGCCATTTTCAAAAAAAAAGTGTAGAAATTAACCTCCAACTAAAACCACAGTACTAAACACATAGGACAAAATACTGAGCATGATATAGATTTGACATTGCTAGAAGGGGACTCACTTCACTAAAATGGATAAAAAGACCCTGACCTTGGGGGAACAGTATGTTCTCACATTGGCTTTGCCAGTGAAGTTGAACATGAAGCTTTGGGAGTCTCATCATTTTTTCTTTGTGGTCTAACAATGTCCTATTAAATTATAGGGCCCAGTTCTTTCACCTTAAAATAAGAAAGGTGCATGAAATGATTTGTAGTCTAACTCTGACACTTTATTCATGTTTCTACTACATTTCATGAATGTGTTTCAGGAGCATTTTAAATTTCCTTTACCTAAACTGTCTCAGTCATGATAATATCTGATGTGGGAAAAACTGAAGTCACTTGGAGACTAACTTACCCTAAGATGCCAACTGCAAAGTACTATTACTAGGTGATAGCAACTAATATTACTGCCCTAAGCATGTAATGTGGTGAGTGTGACAAGATTAGAAGTGGACATACATGCAGAACAGACTCTGTTCTAAGCGCTGAGGATGCAGCATTGTCCAAAATTTAAAAAAAAAAAATCATCCCCGCATGGAATTTATGTTATAGCAGAACATCATATGGGGGTGGAGCCTAGAAACATACAGGTTACAAAAAGTTAATTGCAGAGGAGAAGATATCAGGAATAGCACAGCCAAATGACAGAAGCAGGGAGAGAGTCAAGAACTTAAAGTCAGATACCAGAATTAGGAGGAAGGGGGTACATTAGCCTAGAAATACCCAGATTTAAGGGGAAGGTGATACATTAGCCTAGAGAGCAGCCAGTGAGCACATTAACTGATGGGACAGAAATGGAATTTTAGATGCCAGTCATGTTCCCCTTTCTCTACCCCTCTGATCTTGAGAATCAAATCTTCACAAGGCTAAAGCCAGGTCAATGAAGATTCTGGCACAGAAACTATTTCAGTACTTATATGTTTTGAATATGAGACAAAAATTGGCTCATTAAGTAGCAAATTCTGCACAATAATGGGTCTACATAGTAATAAATTATCCTGCACAGAGCAAGTGTTTAACAATTGAATCTGTAACTACATAGGAGGTAAGTGAGTTACTCACAAGCCTTGAAGGTAGTTGCTCAGGAGAAAAGAAAAAGTCTTAGAAGACTAATTAGAAGAATTAGAAGGTAAAGGTCACAGATCAACCAATCACCAAATCAACATGAGTCATCAAGACTTGAGACTAAAATTCATATTCCTGATTCTAAAAACCTATATACAAAATACAAAGAGAGAGAAACTAATGTCAATTAAGAGGTATGTGCTTCCCTTTACTATTTTCTAATGCATTTGTGTTCAAGTACTTCATATAGCTTTCCTCCATCATGAGTTGCTGCACCACTGGATTAATCCAATTTCTTATTCCAGCAAATTGTTCTGTCTTTATTTTCATTAGCATATTCAAACTGAATATTCAAATTATATTCCTTAGAATATCTGAAAGTCAAGATTTCTAATGAACCCCAGTATCAAGACAAAGTTATGTATCACTGGTTAACAAGACAATGCATAGGTTTTGTCTGACCATTTGCTAAATTGGAAGCCAAGGTTATGATTACAAAGGTTAAGTATAAGCCATTCTGCACTCTTTAAGACTGTGTAGAAAAAGTCACCTCTACCTGATAGCCTTAACTAAATGAAACCATCTTTGCTATTCATTAAATGCACTGAAATTAAACTTGACAAGGCTCAATAAATTTAGCAGATATTTCAAAAGATAACTCCCTTTAAATTCTAAAATTCTTAGTGAATATATTCCCCTCTTTTCTAGAGCAGGCTATTTATAGATAAATAAGTCTATCATCAACTCCAATGACAACTCAGAGAGCATGCAAAAGACCTTTAAATTTATAATACTGAACCAAAAAATGGAAGTAATTTGGCATTCAGCCTTTCTTTCATTGTAAATTGTTACTAAATTACAAATACTATATAATTACCATGTGCTCAAATATCAGGTGGGAGTGTTCTTTCCTACATCTATTTTGATTTATTTTAAAGTATTAACATTAAAAAAATATATTCTTGTTGTTTCTTTTTCTTCATGTTTCTAAGAAATTAAAGAAAGATTCTGATAACTGTGCACCACAAATTTAATGTTGTGCTATCTATAGATTAAGGAACATACTAGTCAAAAATAACTTATTCAGCATCATGATTTGAATATAGCATTTAAAGTTATAGTCTTTTTAGTTCAAAGATATGGCAAAAAGACAATGGAAATTTCAGGCAACCAGCAGATTTAAGCCTTTTGCTCATATAAGCCTTATGATAGAACATGTATTCCAAAGACATATATCTTGGTTCATTAATATAACTGAGGAGCACCTTATGTTAGTATATAGGATAGTCTACATTGAATCCTCCTTTTTATGAATTCCTGATGACATTTAGGTAGAGACTTAATTTACTTTTGTCATAGGGAATTGAATGACCAAGAGTGGAAGAAATTTGAATAAAAGAAATAAAAGGAAGAATTTGCTTGTATAAACATAAGCTTTTTCAGTGGACAGAAAGGATGGACACCCACTACTCAATAGCTATATCCAGAAACAGGGAACCTATAGCCACTGTCTGGCTGGGGAAGGACAGAGGTAACAGTCACCAGTGCTCCAAGAAAATCCTTCTTTCCATTTGAAATGTTACTAGAGTTACAAACTATCAACCAGAATTACACTGTTTTTGACTGCACAAGGACCTCTGTATTAACACAGTGAAACAGTTCAATTCAATTTTGTTAGCGAATCACAGATAACAGATTAAAATGTTCTAGGAGGCCCCTCCTGGCGGTGCGGCTTGCACAGCACTGCAAGCTGGCTGCAGCTGCTTCAGTGAGAGTTCGATCACCAGTCCAGGAGGTAATCCACATGGCTGGCAGATCTCCCCTGAACCACCCGCTGCTCCCTTCAGCAGTGCACTTCATGGATCTGCCTGTTTTGCTCCCCAAGGTGAATCCTCTCATTGCCCCTGTACCTCTGGCCTGTACCCCAGTTCTGCATGCATAAATAAATCTTTAAAAAAATATTCTGGGAGGGCAAGACAGGGACTACTACTGATGCAGCCTCTAGAACCCTCAATTACTAATGAATATTGGAAGTCATGAGGAACCATCCCTTCCACCTTCTCTCATTCTGAAATAATCCTTAAATAAAAAGCAGATTGACCAATATGTTTTCAAGAGATTTTCTGAGGTATGTTCAGAGTTCAATTTGATGATCAATGTAGCATGTTAGTTCATTCAGCAACATAATTTACACAATCAACTGTTACTTGCCTTACACACTATGAAATTATTTTTCTTTATAGGCATTCGAATCAGAATTCAAAGATTTTCAGAAACAAAGATCTTCATGAGGTCATAGGAAACCCTCTCTCAAGCCTTTTGGGTTTCAGCGACTGCATATAACATCACAGGACATGATCTCAGTGGAAGACTTAAAAATTGTTGAAGATTGTAAATCACAGGGATACTTATGAAGTATATATACCTGTACGTAGATGTGTATGTGTGTCTGCCTCTCATTAGAAATAAACAATTACTAAATTTGAGAAGACTTTTCCTTTAAAAAGAAAGAAAACAACAAGTGAAAACTAAGAATTCTATTTACTCTTCAGCAACTAAGGTGACAATACAGTGGTTAGAGCTGATATTTTAATCACTAATTGGTTTTAGGGTAGAGGCTTATTAAGAACCATACTTCAGATTTTCCTTATACCTTACTGACATCAGAAGCAAAATGAAAATGACTAAAGACAATGCATGAGTCTTCTGAGTAGGCAGTCTGAAAAAAATAGCAATATCTCCTGATTAGCATGACTTTTAGCCATAGGTTATAAATAATGAGTAACAGATGTCTGATCCAGAGTGCTTTTATTACATTACCTTAAGTGAAATCCAAGTTTATTTTTAAGTTATTCTTGGATCAGATACTGTGAAGCAAGAAAATTGTTTTTATTCGTAGGAAAGATGTGTTTTTCTAGATGAACCAAGTTGGAAAGATAAAGCTGAAAAATTAACAAGGATGTTCATCACATACTGAAAAAAGAGACTTTTTATCTGAAAGATAGTGGAATGCTGGAAAAGAACAGCATGAGAAAAAGAGATATGAATTTTGTGCTGAGTCTACCATGACCTCATTTGACCCAGAATAAGGATAGGGAATAAAATATATCACTCTTCTTCTACAGTATGAGAACATTAGGAGAACTCATCTAACAATGAGTATGATAGTAAAGACTATTTTTAGGTAGAAAAGCAGCAAAAGAAACATGGAACCATGTTAATTTTACTGTTTTTCACAAAGTCCCAAAATACTGTAATACTTTTGCATTATCCATTGTTTCTCTCTATTTCACATCCCTCCAACTATTATACACACCACTGTGGCCTAGTAATTGAAACTTCCGTTAAATCAATCAGTCCCATGGAAATGGAGCATGGAAAACCAACACTAACCACAACAGAAAAAAAAAAAAAATTTAAATGTTTGACTTGGATATTAACATTTCTCATTTAATGAAAATTCATGAGTTTAATTGGACACTGAATCAATGAGCCAGTAAAAATTTATTAAGCACCTGCTAAGTGTCAGGCACAGTGGATTAATAAAATAGAGTGAGAAACTTGGCCTATAGGAGTTTAGGATATGTTAAAAAAAAAACAGACTAGAGAATATCACATATCAAATAATATGATAAAAGGTTAAATTCTAAGATGACACTTTAGAAAATAAGAGAAAAAATAATCAGTATAATGTATGTTTTAATCATCATGATATATAATTTCTGGTTGAATCACATGCAGCATGGTAAACAAGTGTTCCCTCACGAAAATAATGATATAAGACTTGAAATAAAAATCATGAAATCTGAAGAAGTAAGTGGCTAGACCAATGGTAACAAGTACAAAAGGGAACAAGTAGATTTGATTTTAAGTCCCTTCCACTGCACTGAAAGAAGATAAATATATCCATGAACAGTAGACATTACAATACAAATTAAGATACCTAGCAAAACCACTAAAAGAACAGGCATGAGGAGGACCCCTCCACACCCCTCCCTGGTGGCACAAAGAGCAGCACTGTGGCCACAGCCACACA
This sequence comes from Condylura cristata, assembly GCF_000260355.1. Taxonomy (NCBI): domain Eukaryota; kingdom Metazoa; phylum Chordata; class Mammalia; order Eulipotyphla; family Talpidae; genus Condylura; species Condylura cristata. Next base: position 29,495,242 of record NW_004567114.1, on the reverse strand, counting down.
TGGCCCTGCAGACCTCTCCTGTCCCGCCCGCTGCTCCCCTCAGCAGTGTACTTTGTAGATCTGCCTGTGCGGCTCCCCACTCCCCACTCTGTCTCTGGTGAATCCTCTCACTGTCCCTGCACTTCTGGCCTGTAACCCAGTTCTGTATGCATACAGAAGTAAATAAATAAGAAGAAGAACAGGTATGGGGATTATAATTTTCAAACTAGTAGGAGTAACATTCAATCTGAAAGAAAACATAGAGGAAGCAACCGCAAAATCAGAAATTGAAAACACAAAGATTATGTTGATTGATAGAACTTAAAGTTTCAAATAAAAACTTATAAAAATGAACAAAAATCTTTGTTTAAAAACAAGATTGTCGGCCCTCCCTGGTGGCACAGTGGCTTAAAGCACAGCACTAAGAAGCTAAAGTTCATGCCCACCCTGCAGTGTACTTCCTCAGTTAGAATGTTCTGCTCCCCACTCTGTCACTGGTGACTGCACCTCTGGCCTGTACCCCACTCTGTATGCATAAATAAACAAATCTTTAAAAAAAAAAAGATTATTATCAAGTTAAATTTGTTTAAAACAATGGACTATTTACAAGAGATTCAAAAAAATGTATGGATATTTTAAGGTTGAGAGTTAAATACTAGCAATTATTTACCAGAAAAATACTAAGCAAAATCTAGTACTAGTGACAGACAAAATAACTTCCATATGAAAATCATGGTTAGAGATAAATGTAAATATTGCTAGAGACCTATAATATGAAATGTTAGCTACATATTGCTATGGATATGATAGATACAGAGTACAGATTAGATGCATAATAATGATATATGGGATAATTATATAACAAAATATATGAAACTGAATTAGAAGTGTACAAGGAGATCTTTACAAATTCCCAGAAATAACTGGAGTTTTCAACATATCTCTCTAAAAATGGACTTATCAGGCAGACAAAAGGAAAGCATTGTACATACTGAGCAAAACAACTTAGAAGCTTCAAAAACTGAAAAATTTAATTCTTCTAAAGCATTAAGAAATGATGAGAAATATTGACCACATCAGGCCACAAAACAAAACTTGACAAATTTCAAAAGCACTGGTACAATGCAGAATATTTTGTAGCTAAAAACACAAGTATGCTATCAGTGAGTAGCAAAAATAAAACACTCAGGCATTTAGACATGTTAAAATAGACTTTTAAATAACCTATCGATCGAAGAGGAAATAAGAGCTAAAAATAAATATGAGAAAATAGAACTAAGTGTAATTTTGTATTTAATCTAAAGGCATGAAATTTTTCATATTTTAATAGCTTTGAAATAAGAAAGTATCCTATATCAATGAGGATTTTTCAATTATTGTTGACCAGATGAAATAATTGCCATTTCCCCACCAAGGGGGGTGCTGTTCCTGGTGGCTTGGCCAAAAAAAAAAAACAAAAAAAACCCCACAAAACTCTGTATCCTTGACATTTCAGTGTATAAAAAAGTAAGAACCACTTGAGGAAGAAATAAAAATCTTGTTTCTTGACCAAAATAACCCAATGACATACTTATAAGATCAAGAAAGTACCAACATCAAACTCACAGGACAGCTGTCAGCATTTTACAAGAGAAACAGCAAAGCACCCTAAGAAATGCTCTCGGCAGAACAGAAGGTGATACAAGTGGAACAATATCAAAGTCTTAAATCTGAATAAGTAAAAAATTCAGAAAATTTGGATTCTGAATAAGATGTTAATATATTAATCAATTTAGTTTCATCTATTTCTTTCATATGTATATATGGCATGATGATATGTTTTTAAGAGTTTAAAGAATCTTTCAATAAGTATAAAATAGAAGTTAGAAATATGAGACACCATGTTATAATTGTATTTTCTCTTTCCAGTTGTTCTATAAAATAATGCATATAATTAGTAATCTGTTATGCTACCACATATCAAGATTATGTGATAAAACCATGATAAAGTATTTCATAAAAAATGAAGAAGTGAAAGGCTGAAAATAAATGAGTTCCTCCAAGTGAAGACTTTTGTAAAAATAAATGAAAAGAAATTTAATGGTGAACCTACGTCCATAAATCACATACAGTACTGTAATCAATGTTACCTCATTTAAAAATGTTTAAACCAGGCCCTCCCTGGTGGTGCAGCAGGGTAAAGCACAGCACTAAGAAGCTAAAGGCACTTCAGCATGAGTTCGGTCCCCACCTGCCCCAGAGGTGACCCTCATGGTGCAGCACACCTCTCCTGACCTGCCCGCTGTCCCCTCAGCATTGTACTTTTCCTCAGTCGGCCTGTTCTGCTCCCCACTCTGTCTCTGGTGAATCCTCTCACTGCCCCTGAGCCTCTGGCCTGTATCCCAGCTCTGTATGCATAAATAAATAAATCTTTTTTAAAAAATGTTTAAATCATCATTATCTGAAATAAGTATTGTACCAAGAGTTTAGAATAAGAAAAGCAGTGGAAACTAAAAAAATATAATTATATTATCCATTTACATCAGTTATAAATGGTATATATAAAAGAGTAAATCTAGGCCCTCCTTGGTGGTGCAGCGGGTTAAAGCACAGCACTGAGAATCTAGAGCTACTTCCGCTTGAGTTCGATCCCTGCCTGCCCCGGAGGTGACCACATGGCGAGGCAGACCTCTCCTGACCCGCCCGCTGCTCCCCTCAGCAGTGTACTTCGTCAATCTGCCTGTTCTGTTCCCCACTCTGTCTCTGGTGAAGCCTCTCGCCGCCCCTGAGCTTCTGGCCTGTACCCCAGTTCTGTATGCACAAATAAATCTTTTAAAAAAAAAAAAGTTATAAAAAAAAAGTAAATCTAGATTTACTAAGCAAAAATCAAATAAAAACAAACTTAAAAACAAATGCTTGTTAAAAAAATTAACATTAAAATCATTCCTTCATTAAAAAGGTTTAATGAATGAAAAAAAAAAAAAGGTTTAATGAAGGAAATAACTAAGATAAGGGCAAAAGGTAATGGTGGTGAGGGCCAACATAACCAAATTTGGTTAAATAAAAAAAAAGAACAAAAGCGCCTAGCATCACTAAATAAGGAAAAATCAAAAATTAAAATGAAATAAACATATGCATAAGTGAAAGGACAGCAGGCATTAACAACTTTATGCCTGAGATGAAAAATACATGCTAATAAATTTGAAAATCTATGTGAAATGAACAAATTTCTACAAAATACAATTTAGTAAAATTTAGATTCATTATACATATTATATCTTTATAATATAATGCATTTACATATTTATATAACTGGATGTATACACCATATATCACTTATTATATATGTTTTTAAAAATGTATGTAGTACATAAGAATGTTATGGAGAAAAATACAAACACATCAAGATAACATGTAGAGTGTCATGAGATGCCAATTCTATACCAAAATTAATGTACAATTGAAATATCAACAGTTTATAGGTATTCTTGTGTACATGTATGTGCATGTATATAAAGTTACCTGATGATACTAAAACTTATATGAAAAGAAAAATACCAATAAGTGTCCTAACACTCAAACAAGCAGTAAGAAAGTAGAAAATTTGCTTTATGTTAATAAGCCTCTAGTACTATCTATCAAGCAACAGGTAAGCACAAGAGAGGTAGCGGAGTATAACAGATTCACACTACCTATGATCCAACTCTGGGTCTGTCACTTTGCGGACATTGACTCTGTATAATTTAACTTAACCCTTTGTACTTCAGTTGCCAAATCTATAAAAATGAGGATAAAATAAAATACCCCCTTTGTAAAGACAGGGTTAACCTTTATGGAGTTCTTTGAACAGCACCTGGCACATGGTAATCACTACGCATTTATTTAATAAATAAATAGTGTGGCATAGATATGTGAAAGGCAGATAAATGCTTCAATTTCATATGTCTTCATTAGCCTGCCATATAAAACAGGTACCACTGTAGACTGGAGGGAGGAAATGAACAATTCAACTGATGGTAACTGACGATCTATTGACAGAGGTGGGAAAATGAAGTTAAATCCCTTTCTCACATTCTAATAAAAATAATAAATTCCCATAGGTTTCATTGAAATTGGAAAATTTTTTAAAGCTCAGGAGAAAATGCAGAATAACTTTATGTAATCTTAAACAAGATAACAAAAGCAAAACCTATGAGCAGTTGATGTTACTACATTTCAGGAAAATCTACCAACATAAGATGCTATAAGAAAATGAAAAGATAGGAGACACACTGGGAAAGATATCTGCAATATATATAACCAGCAAACGTTATATTCAGACCAAAACAAACAAACAAACAAAAAAAAACAAAAAACCTCTTATGAAAAAATTAAAGACAAACAGCTCAGCAAAAATGATCAGAAGATTTGAAATACATATAAAGGGATTCTGGTGTTTATAAAACTCATACTAGTTATCAAGGAAATGTTTCCTGCAAACACAATTCACACACCCCTATCCTTCTGACAGTAATGTGATTCACATTTACTGTTGGTAGAACATTGTGAAATAAAATTTTACATCAACTTAGAAAGTTGACCAAGTACATGGCAATGGCAAGGCAGTTTCATCCCTAAGTAGATACACAGTTGGTATATATATACTTTTGTACAGAAAATAAAATTAGAGGTAATCATAATATTTACATTTAAGTAATAAAAAAAGAAGTGCAGCAATCAGATAATGGGCCACTGTTCCGCAGTGGGGAGAAAATGAACTCCATTCATACCTAACATCCAAAATGAATAAGCAAATCAGAAGAATGAACATAGTCTGTGAATCCATTTATATAAAGAACAAAATAGGCAAAATGAAACAAAATGTTGCTTGGGAGTAGTCATTTGATGTGTAGTCAAAACCAGGATCCTGGTCTCCTCTGAGCAGAAGGAAGGTGATGGGCTGTCAAGGGTCACATAACATCTACAGCATGCAGAGAGCTGCTGGAGTTTTCTTTAGGCTGAGTTATAAGTACTTTTCACTGCTTTGATATTCTACATATATTCCGCAGGCACTCTTATTAGGTGAATGATAGATCTCACAACAAATAGCATTCTAGCAAATAGAAAATTCTTAAAATTGTTTTCCTCGTCAAAGTGCATAGCACTTTTTAAAATATGAAAAAAATGTGTTTTTTACAACTCATACACTTTTTATATTTTGTGATAAGAATACTTAGCATGACACCTATCTTCTAAAGAGTTACAGCATTGTCATCCGGAGGAGAGATGCTGACAGCAGATCTTACTCATCTCGTGAAACTGAGCCTCAGTAGCCAGTGGGTGTGAGGGTTTATAATGTTTTCCTTTGCTTGCATTTATCGCTCTACACCTGTCTGTCATGGGGAGTCTCCACAGCAATGCTTACTGGACTACCTTGTACTTGTTCTTGGCTAATAGCAATTGTATTTGACTATCAAGCGATTCCTGGCCCTCTTTTGTTTGAGGCCTAATCAGGCGGGCGTCGAGAACTGGTTACAAAAAAAAAAATGTTTTAACAATTGACAATGGTTCTCTTAGAAAAGTACCTTAGCATAAATCAAGAGCGTAGATTGTCTTTAGGAATATGGATCAACATGACCAGGATGTGCCTCTTCCTGGGACAGTTTGGAGGGACTTAAAGAAACAGATCTGAATTTAGATATAACCAGAGAAAGGATTGTTCATAGGAGGACTAATGATTTGCTGCTTTATATGAGATGCTGACTAGAATGATTGATCATGCTGAAAAAAATGGGTATGCTGATTGCTTTTGGTGGTTTTCTTTCTATGATCAAAAAAATTTCTTTGTAACATGTAACCACAAAAATTTCAGTGTAGCCTTGGAAATAAATTGTTAAAGATTTGCTTCAATGCCTTTACTGACGTAATCTCACCGCTTGGAGATTTTTTAAATAAAGAACTGCTGAAGTTTTCGGCAGGAGATACTTGCACCAGCTAAAGTGTCAGTGTCTGCCTCAATCGCTCATTTCACCATCACTGCCTCATCCTTAGGGAAAAAGACCCCTGACTGCCCGACTGTCAGAGCTGGATTCTGACATCTGGCTTGGTCTCCAACAGTCCTTCCTTAAATGTTTCCATCTGGCTAAAAAATCTCAGATGAGAACATGTCAAGGGCTTACTATGGAAATCAACATCCTGCCAGAAAGGAAAGGAAAATGTTGCAACCCGCATCGCTTTCTTTAGCTATGAGGAGGACCCACTCTTCTGAAGTTGGGAAAAAGATGAGAGCTGGAGAGGCACACAACTGAAGTGCATATAGGAGTCTATTAACCATCAAGCCTACTACTTGTCTCTGAACATCAGTTTTTGGTCAAATAATACATACCATTCTCTTCCCTCCTAACACTCAGCTCAAGCAGTTGGCTGAGTCACTGCAAGCCCAGGAACAAATAAGCTGGAAGTATTAAAGAATGTGACAAGAGCTCCGTGATAGATAAGTAAATAGGAAGACTGTTCTACAATGACAAAGATGAAACTACAATGCATCATTCAGAAAGCCTGGGAAGGTAGCTAGAAAAATAATGCATGAGCAGATGAATGGATGGATGTCACCATTCCTGGGGCTAGCAAAGTTATGCAGAATTTTGATCACTAGTGATATAATATCATAAATAGCTTAATACTAAAAAAGTTGGTCTGTGTCATAAGAATACAAGTTCATTATATTATAAACCATATTTGTTTATTTTTCAGAAGATACTAATTGAGAGGAAATAAAAAGCCACCTCCTTAAATAAAAAAGTCATATCATTTTCTTAGGGAATTATAAAATATATATGGAATAAAAGAGTATGGTTTTTCAATATGTCAAAAAGAAAGCATTCCTATTGAAAATAGTCCAAGTGTTCACTGGTGAATTTGTTATAGATGCAACACCCTCAAAACACATATCATATTCATGAGGAAGGCAAGTTAAAAAGTAATTGTTTCCACATTACGATATATGTAAGTGTAGTCTAAGTAAATGCTTTATACATCAAGAATGGAACTACCAGAATATTTTTCTTAATCACTATAAATGTTACTTCTTCATCTGCATCAATTTGTCATTTGCACAGTGAAGGGTCAGCACATTGAATTCACTTATTTCATTTTTGTGCTATTATCACAGAAGCAAAAACAGATGAAAGCTAGTTGGAAATAGCCTACTCAATCAAACTGGATGATTCGTTACATTTGATTTTTTCCATAATCATACACATCCTCCCATCTTCAGCCAAATCACACCCATGTACATGCTCCCACTACATTCCTGGGAGACCTCTGTGCTTGGTAGTTTCTTCAGAAACCATACCTGCCCCATACCTGCCCTGACCAGGAGAAGCTGCCTTGGGTCATACCTCTCTCGCTCTCTCTTTTGTTCTGCCTCTTTCTCTCCTCACCCACCCCCATCACGCTCTCTCTCCTTCCCTATAAATTTAACCCTTATCATATCAAAGGTACAAAACATTTTTTTAAAGACATGTTTATCACTTCTCTTATTTTTCACAGATATGTCGAGGCTTCAAAAGCTGCTAAAGGTAACCACTAGCCAATGGTAATTAATAAATAAAAAGTGCTAAATTACAATTTGCAGTGCATCTTTTAATTCACCACTGCTGCCCACCCACCAGAAGCCAAATGAAGGTCTTGCATCGGAAATTTGATTGTGTCTGTATTTCACAAACTCTACCACCTATAAACTATAAGCTCACACATTCAAATTTTATTTTTACAGATAGAAGAAATTTCCAAATAAAATGAAAGTTACTTCAATTTCAGTGTAAAATCTACTCATTTGCAGATTTCAAAGTTACCCCATCACTGGGGTAACTTTTAGAATTATTTTGTTTAGCATTATTTACAGATTCAAAGAGCTGGAGGAGTCAGTGAAAACTCATCAAGCCAGTAATCTGTATTCAGATAGAATTGTACCCTTAGGAGGCTAAAAAAAGAAAATCTACCTCCCTACCAATGAACTCCAAATGAACAGCCACGACTCCCCTTCTTATCCTAATGCTGACTCCTAAAACACTCTTCTGTTTTGTTTTAGATTCAAATGAAAGGGAAAACACTGGTAGCTTTGCATTGTAAACCAAATACTAAAAATTATTAGTGAGTATTCAAAATAATGACTCACAAGAGAATGAAGCCATAAATATCAGGTGAGCATCACACGTTTGCCATGTAAGCCACCGTCATCCCCGACTTGACTTAACAATGACTACGAGATGAAAGTATCTTTTCTACCTTATTTTCCTCTTCCTTGTTAAGATCGCTTTTCTCCCTTCTCCTTTATTTTTTTCCAAAAATAAAGGTGGCAAGTCGAAGACAAGAGTCCTGGATATTGCCAATAAAGAGAAAGTCATAAATTACAGGTTAGAAAATTATTCTAATAAATATGTTGAGTGTCTGTAAAAATCCCTTTTTACCTTTTACCTTTTCCCACTCTTCAGTAAAAGAATCCTAACTTCCTGTTCAATAGACCAGCTGTCAGTGAAGAGGAGCATAGAGGTGCTGCTGAAGCCAGCTCTTCAGGGTGAACCTCCATGTCTAGTCCTCTCTAGGCTTTGACCACCTCCACTTGTTATATCAAAAGGACTCACAGAGTGCCTTTAAATAGGCTTTCAATGGCACAAATAAAAGAGAAGTATGCTCAGTAAGTTACTGAAACTGGGTCAAAACTAAGGTTGATACAGGCCCACCTCACATCCATCAGCCACCCACCCACCACTGCCTCTTCCATCTGTTTGGAAAGCTGCCATCCCTCCTCACAAGGTAACACATACAACCAACTTTTGTTTGTGAAAACTTACAAAGTGAAAACTTTGTAAGTGAAAACTTACACAGTCAATGGCTTCAAGCTTTCTTTTAATCCTATAGTTGGCTCTGTTCTGTTTTTCAGTTTCTCAATATTTGACTGCATTCATTTATTTGTTGTCTCATTCATTTATTAAGAGTTTAAATGAATGGATCACTTTTCACATCTAAGTCATGTTACTCACCCACCATAATTAGAATACAAATTAGAAATTTGTTTGTTTTTTTTTTTTCTTGAGTGGTAAAACTTTTTTTCTTGTTTATATTCTGATGAAACCAATTCTTGTTCATTCATTTCATTTAAGGTATCTATTTGTGAAGACAGTTTACTGAATATAAAAGGGAATCAATCTACTTTGAAGCATTATCAAATATCTACCTAAGGAGTCTCAAACAAAATAGAAATTGTGCCCTGCACTGAACAACTTAATTACAGCCCAACTTAATTTTCCTGGATTCTTGACTAATCCATAGCTTACATCTTCAGGCCCAATGTTTCCCTTAACCTCAGCCCCTTTCAATGACTATGACTTCAATTTCCCACATGCAATATGTCTCTCATGTTCTTTCTATTCTAGATAGAAGTCACTCTTTAATTATTTAATGCTACTACCCTGCTTTTTAATAGCACAACTTATCTAATTTGTTGGCTTTGATGCAGGGTCTCAGGATGCAGATTAATCAAGTTCAGAGGCAAATATCCTGTGTTTTTCATCTATACAGAAACATAAAATATGATCCCGTCATACTTAGAGTGTGATTACAGGGAAGCAACATAGATCTTGTCCATTACTCTCCTTGTTTATGAGGCCTGTCACTCTATCAGTGAAGAATATACATAAATCTGCCATGACTTGTCTTTGCATAGCTATGATGACTGATTCCTACCTGATTATGCATTTTTATTTTCACCCACATGATGGTCTCATTGACAATTTCACACAAGGCTCGAGGAAAGGGCAACTGCCAAGATTAGTATGTAACAAGAGGCCTGAAATCCTAGGACTCCAGTTTCCAGGAGAGTAAACCAGGTAGAGGATATTCAGGAATACCTGATGGTCAGATAAGTGAGAATTGAACCCAGACAAGGAGTTTGAGTATCAAGTACTGGAAATGAAAAGCAAGTAGGCTCGCAATACTAAGTAACATCTTTTTGTCATTTCCTGCGTATTCAGACTGTCTGTGAAGCAAGAGATGGTTCTCATACTTGGGTTGCCTGGTTAGAATGACAAGCAACTGACAGTAGAGCAGCACCTGAGATGTTAGCCGGCTGTCTATCATACATACAGACATCATAAGTAACTTGACAATCAACCAACAGTCAACATTCTCCTGCTTATAGGTTTCCTTCAGAATATTAAGCCCTATGTAACTTACCCACCATCTCAATGCTCCTTCAAAATATTGAGAACTCATCCCCCAAAGCCTCAAGGGCATCCTCAACACTAAATTATGAATCTATGACCAAGAACTCAAACAACTTTCAAACATAGCTATGTCTAAAAACTAAACAAACTCATGGGGCATAATATATTCCATATGTTTACAACATAAGTTTGTATTAAAGAATGTTATTGCATTCTATTTCCACATAAAAATAAAATAGAAACTAATGTTTATTAAGCAGCAGATATTTAGTAATGCAGGGCTTCCCATTCTTCAGCTCAGTCAACCATCACAAGACCACTATCATGTCCATTTCACAGACAAGGAAACTGAAACTCAATGAATTTGACTAGTCAGATAGAGTCAAGGAGCAAGATGTGACTGGTAATTCTGACTTGCAAATATCTGCCTGCCTCCTATTCATACACCTGCCTTCTGTTCACATGCCAAGTGTCTCCTGAATTCTTGGGCAAGATAGCAGCCTTGGGCAGTCATGGGCAAGACCACATGCTATGATCTCCCCCTTTCACCACAAATTCCTAAAAATTCCAAAATAACTTCATGACATTTATACAAGAACTCCTAAATAGACTTCAGATTCAGAAAAACTAGTATGAACCACTGAAAGATGAGACAGTAAGACAGCATTTAAACAAAAACAGGAAAAATGTTCCAAACATCTAGAGGAGTAAGGATTGATTTTTAATAAGAACAATTAGGTCCTCTCTGGTGGCCTGGGATTTGGGTCTCAGTGCTATCACCTCTATAGCCTCGGCATGATCCATGGCCAGGGAACTCAACCATATATGGCATAGCAGACTTCTGTCTTGCCTGCTGCTCCCCTCAGCAGTATATTTCTGTAGATTCACCTGTTCTGCTACCCACTCTGTCTCTGGTGAATCCTCTCACCTCTCCGCACCTTTAGCCTATACCCCAGGTCTCTTATACAAAAATATAAATGAATAAACTTAAAAAAAAAAGGCAACAACAAAAGCACAATAAAAACAGCATAAGTCAGGCCCTCCCTGGTGGCGCAGTGGATTAAAGGACTGCCCTGAGAAGCTAAAGCCACTTCTGCATGAGTTCTATTCCCGCCTGCCCCGGAGGTGACCACATGGCGCAGCAGACCTCTCCTGACCCCTCAGCAGTATACCTCATCGATCTGCTTGTTCTGCTCCCCACTCTGTCTCTGGTGAAGGCTCTTGCCACCTCTGAGCCTCTGGCCTGTACCCCAGTTCTGTATGCACAAATAAATCTTAAAAAAATAATAAAATAAAATAAAAACACAGCATAAGTCAAATTCTAGAGGATATCAAAATGGTAGCTCACAAGCACCAGGGGAGGAGAGGAAAAAATTAAAAGAATGTTCTAGTTCTTTTCTTGGATGAGATGGAATAACATACAATAAATTCTGAGCTACAATTAAAAGGCTACAAACGTACAACTGGTAGATTAAATAAACCCTGATGATCTAATGCAGAACAAAGCAATTTTGTAATTAATAATTTAATATTACAATTACCGAACTTACTAAGAAACTAGATTCTAATTATTCCCAACACAAAACATGCATATATGTGATATAACAGAAGTGTTAACTCTAGATATAATGGTGATCATATTGAGATATATAAATGTACCAAATCAACATGTAGCATACCTTGAGTTTACATAATGCTATATGTTGTATATATTTTAATAAAAAGGTCTATATGTAAATCAAACTCATGTTTGAAATGAATGTCAAGATATGAAGTTGTTAATTAAGTATGTATAGTGTATATGTTAATGTACTTTAATAAAACTGTAAAAAGTGGTAAAGTTGTTTATTAAATATTTAGTATGACAAAGGCATATTTAATAGCTTCCCAGAATTTAACTTCCTATTGTTACACACCCTTGTACATACACACACATGCAGAGTTAGTTATATGAGCTTCTTATAATTGTAAAAAGTTTTTACTTTTAAAAAGTCTCTTAAATATAAGTAGGAGAAGAAAAAATTGCAACTATCATGCTTTATTGTGAAAGTAGAAACATTTTGTTAAATTAGAGAAAAAGGAAAAGATGTTCCCTATCATAGCTACTACATATTTTACTGAACACCCTAAAATTAATGAAAGAAGGAAAAAGAAATTGAACATTTAGGTAGGATGGAGATGACTAATCCTGAGGCAGGACTGTCACTAACTAGGAAAACAAATAGAATCAGTTGTTAAAATACTAGAACTAAATTCAGTAATGTGACAGTGTATTAAATCAGCATGGAAAATTTAGTCGTTTTCCAATACACCAGCAATACCCAATTAGAAAGGTAATTTTAGCATGGATGTTAAAAAAGATATTCAGAACAAAGATTGTAAAATATCTGAGAATAAAACTAATATTCAAGATGTCTATGGAGACAATTATGAAGTGTTTCCCAGTCCTTTCTTTCTCTACACACACACACACACACACACAGAGGCCTGTGATGATTTTCTAATATGTCAGTTAGCCTCCCAAATCATACACTGGCATCTATTGTTCTCTCTGGAAAGTGGCTCTTTCTCAAAATATGTACATGGAACCTTACTCTCTGGATGCAAGTTTGTTCAAATATTCCTTTATCAATGAAAAATTCCCTAATCTGGCCCTTCCTGGTGGTGCAATGGGTTAAACTGTAGCACTATGGCCCTCCTTGGTGGCGCAGGGGGTTAAAGCATTGCACTGAGAAGCTAAAGCCACTTCCGCATGACTTCGATTCCTGCCCCTGAGGTGACCACATGGCGCGGCAGACCTCTCCTGACCCGCCCGCTGCTCCCCTCAGCAGTGTACTTCGTTGATCTGCCTGTTCTGCTCCCCACTCTATCTCTGGTGAAGCCTCTCACCGCCCCTGAACTCTGGCCTGTACCCCAGTTCTGTATGCACACATAAATCAATCTTTAAAAAAAAAAAGGCCCTCCTTGGTGGCATAGCGGGTTAAAGCACAGCACTGGGAAGCTTAAGTCACTTCAGCATGAGTTCAATCCCCGCCTGCCCTGGAGATCCACATGGCGCAGCAGACCTCTCCTGACCGGCCTGCTGCTCCCCACTCTGTCTATGGTGAATCCTCTCAGCCTCCACATCTCTGGACTGTACCCCAGTTCTGTATGAATAAATAAATAAATCTTTTAAAAAAAAATCGCAGCACTATGAAACTAGCTGCAGCTTCAGCATGAGTTCTATCCCTGGCCAGGGAGGTGACCCACATGGCTAGCAGACCTCTTTGTCTCACCCACTGCTCCCCTCAGCAGTGTACTTTGTCAATCTGCCTGTTCTGCTCCCCACTCTGTCTCTGGTGAATCCTTTCTCCCTCCCTCTCTCTCTCTCTCTCACACACACACACACACACACACACACACACACACACACACCGCACCACACCTCTGGTTTGTACCGCAGTTCTGTATGCATAAATAAATAAATCTTTAAAAAAAGAAAAGAAAAATTCCCTAGCCCATCAGGGTGCATGTGCCTGCACCCACAGATGCGTGCGTGCACACACACATGCTCTCCTATTGTTCTCCCTATACCCTACTTTACTTTTCTTCTGCACACTTATCACAATGGAACATGTGATACACCATGAACATGAGGAGAGGTGCTGATGCCATAAGTATGCTAATGACCCTTAGCTCAACTATAGATTCAGCAAAGTCTTAATCAAGAGTCTAATAGAATGCTTCCATAGAATTTAACAAGAAATTTTTGAAATTCAAATAGAAATTTTCAGGCACAGGAATATATAAAGCCTGAAACTGTACAGTACCAGATATCAAACTATATTATAAAAGTATGTAAATTAATAAAAAAAAAATACCGTCAGAAGTAGACAACTTGATTAATATATTTAAAAAGAAGATAGAGTAATAGACTGATTATATGTGAAAATTCTGTGCTGAGGAAAATCATCATTTCAGGTAAATAAATAAAGGCTATTCACTAATTAACTTTTAAAAATAAAGACATGCATGTGCTTTGCACACTCCTCTGTTAATTTTGCATTACACCCATACAAATCCATACAAATCATCACATTGTATGTCTTAGACTTACATAACATCACATGTCAATTATATCTCAGTAAAGCTGATGGGGAAAACATACTGAAAAATACATAGAATTAAATATTATTTCCACCTAAGTCTGTCTAGCTCTGAGGGGGTCTGTGAAAATTGAAGGAGAGTTTACTTATACAAGAATAAAAATGATTTACAATGTCTCTAACATAATAAACACTTGGAAAACTTAGATTAATGATTACTTTATAATCATTAAAAACTAAATTGAAAGTGATCAATGACAACAATCAATTCTTTTACTTCTTTCTTTTGGTCCTTAGAGTGTTTGCTCAATTAAATCATAACCTCATCCTCCACTCTATTATTTTGCTATACTATCTTTCAGTTTATCAAATAACTCCATTTATTTTACTAATTGACTCAAAAAGTAATCTACCATGTATAAGTAAAACATGGTTAAAAATAAGATTAGTTGTCTTTACAAACCATTTTGAGTGTGAAAATGAGGAAGAACAGAAAACTTCAACTATGCATTTCACATTGAAGTAATTTACCCTTCAAAATTCACAAATTAGTGTATCTGTTTTCTTAAGGCTAAATCCCTGCTGAGAATGTAAATTGCTACAATGAGCAAAAGTCGGGTAAGGTTTTCTCTCCTGATATTGTATAGAATTACCTAAAATACATATATAGTTTTTAATAGTATCTATCTGAAAAAGACTTCTAATTCAGTACTAATTTTCTTCCTAAGGAGTAAAATGGTGAAGGGGAGGATAGTGATTTGTCAAGACAAATGAAACCACAGGATAAATCTAATGCATCTTCTTGACCTAGAGTATAAAATGAGCCATGAATAAAATCAATAGTGACATAAATCAAAGACAAACCACAAATTAAAATAAATTTGAACTTCAGTATTTTGAGAGTAGAGATGGGCAGCTGATTTCCAATTTTCAGTAATACAAGCAATGGTTTGTCTAATTAATAGGGACTCTCTAAATTCAATTTATATAACCATCTAGAATAATTATAGTGTTCAGGAGAAGCTAAAGAGTAAGAATACTATAAAATCCAAGGTAAAATGGTTTTTAATGCATACTGGAAGAAACTTTGGTTTCTTAG
Source organism: Condylura cristata (assembly GCF_000260355.1). Taxonomy (NCBI): domain Eukaryota; kingdom Metazoa; phylum Chordata; class Mammalia; order Eulipotyphla; family Talpidae; genus Condylura; species Condylura cristata. The sequence continues at coordinate 29,479,895 of NW_004567114.1, read as the reverse complement.
TGATTCATAATCATCACCTAAAATAACATAGTTTGTCAAAGAATTTTATTCCTCTCTCAAGTAACTGTAGAGCTATAATACATCCCTGAGATTTAAGAAAAGAAAAGAAACTCTTGGCTTTCTTCCCTTAATAGGCTGTTATAGTCTTGGAGAGAAGAACAACAATTTTATCCTCAAACCTCTCCAACTAAACACCTTACCCTATGTACAAAAATCAGGAATTAATTCTCACTTTGTCAGTTCAGAGAATATCAACACAAAAGAAACAAATTACAAAAACTCTGGTAATGGAAAAAGACAGACTTCTTAGTAGATAAACACCACTGCAATACGCTTTCTTAATATAGAAAAATATATCAAAGGTTATTATAAAAATTAAATTTGCTAATGACATGTAAAGAGCTCTCAGATGTTAGCCATATTCCTTCTACAAAAATAGAAATCATTAATCACCATTTCAATTGAGTTACTCATGGAAATATCATTTATGTTGGCCTAATAAATATCATTTATGTAGTCTCACTGAAGTTTATGTTTTCTGGAGGACCCCAAACTTTAAACTGAAAGAATTAGGGATACAGGGAAGGAGAAAGGGGGGTGGGAGGAAAGAGACAGAAAATGCTACAGGGTTTCTGTATCACCAGAGAATTCAATCACTGAATCCTTAATTTAATACTGGCCTTTAACAAAGAGACAATTAAAAACAGAAAAAATCATGATTTTATATGAAACCTGATAAAAAGAGGGGATTACAGAGTGACTTTATAATGAACCACACTATTCATTTCCTGGAAATTGCTGGAAGAGAAAGAAATCTGGATTCTTGTTCTCATCTGACACTGCACATAAAGCATATTACATGTACATATTTTCTTGAAAATAAATGAGGGGCATGCAGGATACTGATCAGAAAGAAACCTTCCAATGCCCAACCTTTGGCATTGAAAACAACAGACAGGGTTTGATCATGTTGCTTTTTTGACAGTTTATGCATACAGAACTGGGGTACAGGCCAGAGATGCAGGGGCAGTGAGAAGATTCACCAGATACAAAGTGGGGAGCAGAACAGGCTGGCTGATGAAGTACACTGCTGAGGGGAGCAGCGGGCATGTCAGGAGAGGTCAGCTGCACCATGTGGGTCACCTCCGGGTCAGGAACTGAACTCATGCTGAAGAGGCTTTAGCTTCTTAGTGCTGTGCTTTAGCCTGCTGCGCCACCAGGGAGGGCCCAAAGTCTTTTAATGCAAGGACTTAATTATCAAAATTGAGCTAATTAGCCAGAACTTTCTACATCCTATCAGCTTGATGCCCAGCTAAGGCCATTTTGCCTTTCCTGTGGTGATCACATAATTCAGTAATGCCAATTGTGGGTTTCACAGGTGGGGGTGGGGGGGATCACACATTATATCAATTCCCCTCATCCTCCCTTACCCGACTGTGGCCATACTGGCTACTTCCTCACTACTCCTCAGACATTAACCTGCTGGGCACAATGTTACCAAATGCGCTGACTAGCTGTGCCCTGTCTGCAAAACACTTCCCTGTGCTATGCACATGGTAACACCCTGCCATCAAGTTTCCCTCAAATGTCACCTTCTCAATAAACTGACCTGACTCCTTCCTGACCCTAACACTAGCAAACATCCCATCCTTTCTAGTTGTCTTTTCCATCTGCTAATCACGATCTGCTGATATCCTCTGAATGTCCTCAATGACTACCCTCTCATGTAATACCTGTCTCCTACACCCACCTGGCCACTCTGCTAAAACGTCAGCTCCAGGAGAGCGAGAAACTTTGTTCAGTTCACTGTTGTATTCAAAGAGCCAGACAGTGTCTGACACATAATAAGCGCTCAAGAAATATCTGGAGAGTGCATACATGTCTTTAACCCTGAGAATGACGCACAGATAGATGTTGCCCTTCATTTATGAGAATGAGCAAAACTTTACAAGTTCAGTAAGTGAGGCCTTCTCTGGTGGTGCAATGGGTTAAAGCACAGCACTGCAAGTGAGCCACAGCTTCTTCAGTACAAGTTTGATCCCCTGCCCCAGAGGTGACCCACATGGTGTCAGACCTCTCCTGGCCCACCCGCTGCTCCCCTCAGCAGTGTACTTCATCAATCTGCCTGTTCTGCTCCCCAATCTCTCTGGTGAAGCCTCCCATCGCCCCTGCACCTCTGCTCTGCACCCAGTTCTATATGCAAAAATAAACAAAATCTTTAAAAAAAAAAAAGTTCAGTAAGTGATCCAAGGAGACAGAGACAAAGTGCAGACATTTAGTCCCCACCGCACAGAGTCAAGCACCACAGGACCCCCACCACTTCATCCTGGCGTCACATTAGTTCTACCTGGGCCTTATTTCCCCCCAGGGAAAGTTGTGTCCAGAAAGTTCTCAATAAACAGATACAGTGGAAGAAAGAACAAATCATAACCTTTACCTATGACGAGCAATGCTAGTTTTTTTTTTTTAGAAAATAAACTATGCAGGAAAAGAACAGTTGTGAAAAATAATAGCCCATTTTCTAGCACCACCATCCTTGAGGAAGTCAAATAGAAGAACCAATCAGTCATAATAAGAGCCTGTACATTCCCGGTTGCCTTAATCTTCATTAGAATTTATATTTTTATGCCAGTCAGTAGGTACTAGTCTAGAAACTGACTTGATACCTAATGACACTTTTGAGGTTTGGGAATCTATTAATCAATGCTGTCTTTTAACTCTATCTTTCTTCATTTGTGCCATTTAGGTATAAAGGTATTATTATATTACACTGAAAAATTAAAATTATTACAATGAAGCCAGTTTCTTCAATATTTTATCTTCTCTTTTCTGACTTTTTATTTTATTTTTTTTAATTTATTTATTCATGCAGAACTGGGGTACAGGTCAGAGGTGCAGGGGCAGTGATAGGCTTCACCAAACACAGGGCAGGGAGCAAAATAGGCTGACCATCGAAGTGCAGTGCTGAGGGGAGCAGTAGGCGGGTCAGGAGAGGTCTGTCACACCATGTGGGTCACCTCCCAGGCAGGGATCGAACCTATACTGATATGGCTGAGGCTTGCTTGCAGAGCTGCATCCAAACCCCTTGCACCTCCAGGGTAATGCCCACTTTTCTGACTTTTTAAATACTCAGAAACAATTTTAAATCACATCTAAATATTGTACCACTATATTTATACACTACTTGTAACCACACTAGTGTTTATATGCAAAAATACACAAGTGCTCCATAATATGGAGATTGGTTCTATGCAATATTTCCTTATGAAATGCTACAAAAAGCAAAAACCTTTGATAAACATTAGTATTTTCACATTTTAAATGTGCACATCTTGTTAGTTGAGTAACGAAAGTAAATGAGAATCAGTTCTTAAGTTTAAAATATCAGACAAATTCACACTAGCTTTTGGATTTTGCAGGGTCTTTGCCTTATTCACCTAAATTTTTTCTGAGAAAAAGTAATGCCTGGAATAGAACAGGCCTTCAACAAATATTTATGGAGTCAGGCCTATACACACAGGTGTCAACCAGAGATCTCTCTACTCCAACAAGAGTATATGAAACATAACAATCTTTTTATCTAATTTGTTCCATGACTGTGACTAACCATTATGTGGGTAGAATTAAACATGCTTGTTTCCCCTATATTGAACTAATGCCACTAACTTACTATCTAAATGGCATATTCTCCTCTAAATCATCAATAATTTTTAAAGGGAGGGCGTGTACCCCACTACGCATCATTAAAAGATTATTTAAAGACTGTAAGCCCCCAAACGACAGTCACTTGTAGCAGAAATCTGATTAAGAAACAAAAGGAAAAGAACTGGAATTTTATAGGTACTATGCCTTTCTTCTTTCCCAGGAGACACATTAAGAGTAACAAAATGCCATGAAAATGCACATGTGTATTTAAACAAATGAAGGAAATAAAAGCAAAGATGGAAAAGTTCTCTCTCTCCTGCCTAAGATCTCATGAGTCACATACTCTTCCTTATAACCCAATAATGAACACCTAACAGACCCTCAATTTACGTTAAAGTGGAAGCACAAATAAAAGGGGGGAAATGTTATTCCAAAAGCATGTGAAAAGCTAGCAGTATATGGAAGTGCCAACTGTCTGGCAGAAATCAGGACCTAATAATAGCATCCGTTTCTTTTTTCATTGAATGCCTACTTGGTGCCAGGTAATATGAAAGCATTTCATGTACATTACCTCATTTAACCTTACATGTGACTTTATTGAGAGAAAAGTATAATTTCCGGGCCTCCCTGATGAAGCAGGGGTCAAAGACTGTGCTATCAAGCTATCCACAGCCACTGCAGCATGAGTCCCATTCCTGGCTGGCAGCCCGGGAGCTGACCCACATGGCTCAGCAGACCGCTCCTGGCCCGCCTGCTGCTCCCCTCAGCAGTGGATTTCAGTGCAGCTGTCTGCTTGGCTCCCCCACTCTGTCTCTGGTGATTCCTCTCACCCGCCCCCCTCACTTCTGGCCTACATCCCAGTTCTTATATGAATAAGATAATAATAATAATAATGAATCTTTAAATAAAAAAGAAAAGTATAATTTCCACTGGATAGATGAAAAACTGTGACTTAGACATAAGTTAACTTTCCCAAAGCCAGCCAATATATGAAAAACGCAGGACATCTCTCCACGTATGGCCAATGTCCTTTAGCAGCCTGGAATAATTGATCGGTTGAGGGAATACTATTAAAAGGAAGACACGGCTAAGAAAAAGAAGATCCATAAGGTTTTTGATCATCCATCTTCCTTATTATTTTTCCTTATTATATTCTTTATAATGTGTCAAAAAAAAAAAAGAAAAGGGCTTCATCTTAGGATCACTGCTTTATTTTATTAGTAAAAAACCACCCTGATGAAGAAGTAATTAACTTTGGGGAAAAGGCCTGGTTCAGTGAAGCCGTTTTAGAGCACTAAAACAATTAAGTTGCTTGTATCATTGAGGTGCATATTCTGCTTTTCTGATGAAAAAAAAATCTTCCCTCCTTTTATGCTCTGGATTGTGTTCTGAAAAGTCCCAGACCAGAAAACCCTACTAATGGGGCTGGGAACACAGAGAGCTCTGGAGCTGCAAGGTGTGGTGGAGGTGTGGTGAGGAGCGGCTATGTGGGCAGGGGGCCGGCCAGCAAGCTCAGTGTGGAACAGGTGTGGGTAAGCCCAGAGCCAACACTGTCTCTCAGTCCCAACAAATCATCGATTCAGTTCAACTGGGAGGGAACAGGTCCAGACAAAGGTAAGAGAAGCAGAGCCCACATTGTACGGCTAGGTCATTTTCTATCAACTCGATCGTTGTGGATTCAGAAAAATTCAAAAGCAGTTCGTGTGAGTGGCAAAATGAATTGCTCTCTAGAAATGCGAGCAATTGGGGTTGAGAAGTCACACCAATGGAACAAGACTACAAACTAACAGGAGAAAATGGAGCTTCTACTACAGTTTAAAATGTTTGACTGCCACAAAAATGATGGCTCTTTGTTTTGTTACTACCCTGTAAGGTCTGTCCCACTCCTGTTATATCACTTTCTGTTATTGCATGTCTTCATTTGTTTACATGGAATTTCCTGATATTTTTTGAGACTTAACTTTTTCAACTCACTACAAGGCCATGAACCGTGGGCTCACTGTACCCTACTCAAATTTATTGTTAAAAATGACACAAGAGGAAAAATCTATTTTGCTTTTCACATTGTCTCAAATACAATGCTTGCCAAAGATATTAGTTTTCATTAGTGCTAATAGGTCATAACTTGATATAATTTCAAGTCTATATATACTTAATTCTAACAGTAAGTTTTGACCTGAAAACTGAAAATGTTTTGTGAATGAGAAATTTATCTGCACCAAAATCTAGTATCATACCAGTACATAAAATCCTTTTAATTGCACATGTGCAATCCTGCTTAAGACTTGCTCTATTTATTATAATTCAGACTAGAAAAGAATTTGTACAATATGCCTGCCTGAAAATGGACCAGGCATTCTGATGTGGTCTTCCTGTACTGACCCATTTTCACAAATTCATTTAACTACCTGGACATCATCCTCTTAATTCTTAAAATCAAAAATATGCCCCACATCATTCTTAATACCCTAACATTCCTATGGCTCTCTCTTTTTTTTTTTTCCCAATGTCTAACTGCTTTTTCACTGAAATTCCTTTTCAAAAGACTAAACTGGAATCTGATTACTCAAGGAGCATCATATTAACAGTCAAGGATTCAATTCCTAATCTAGCAAAAGAGGGGAATAATTTCTAGCATGAAGCAGGTCATTTAACCTTCCCAGTGATCTGCTTTTCCATCCATCTATGAGATCACAGTGGGTCCTGCTGCAGCTAAAAGCACAGCTTTGGCATCAACTAAGCCACATTCTAATCCTAGCCAGATGTGAGATTTGGAGTAAGTTATTTATTCTTTTTGTCTCATTTTCCCTTATCTGAGAAATATTAATAATAATGGTAAACTATAAACTGAATTAAAATTTGATCACATTGAAATTTAAATTCTTATATGGCAAAAGTAAATAGATGCTAGGTAGGTAGATAAATAGACAAGCTACTAAAATTAGTCATAAGAACTAACCACTCACTAGGAAAAAAATTGTAACATAAAGAATAAACAAAAGGTTTTAATCCTTTAATGCAAAAAAAAAAAAAAAAGAGAGAAGAAAAACCAGTTTGAAAACTGTATACTAATAAAAACAATGAATAGAAACAATAGATAATTTTAAATATATACCAGTGGTCAATAACATAATAAATACATTCAACTGTACTAATCATTTAGAAATAAAAACAAAAAATGTGTTGAACCATCAAATAGGTATTTTTAAATGGACAAAGTAAACATTTACAAGAAATATTTTTTTTAATAAGCACACTCAAAATATGTTGGTGGAGTGTCCTCAAGTCATTACATTTCAGGTCTGGGAATATGCACTGAAACATAAAGTGTGCATATATATTCAGTGTCAACAAACCCACTTCCAGGACTTTGTTACCAAAGAGCTAACTCTCCACATACCAAGGATTTCTTCTTTGTTGTTTGCAACATAAATATTTTGAGCAATTTCCATGTTTATCAACATTGGAATGTTCAGGTGAACTATACTGCAGTCATATGATAGCACCACAATGCCATTCAAAAATATGATATAGACTTATAGTCACTGACACAGAAAAGATATATCTAACATTATGAAGACAGCACTATGCTACAAAACAACATTTTTCCTGTAATCTAATTTATAAGAATTTATAAGGATGTTATTTAGATGACATAGGTGTGTGTATACCTGTGTGTAGAAAAATGTCACAAACATATTCACCTAAATGCTTCTAGGTAGTGGAGCTTCAAGTGATCCTAATTTCTTACTTGTATTTGGTATATTATTTAACTTTTTTTCCTAAACATGTATTACTTTTAAAATTAGAAAGAAAATGAAACTATTTTCATTTATTAGAAAACAAATATTAAAGCTATTTCCTAAGAGAAGATAGTTTAATAATGATATAACTGATCTAAGGTTTTTCTCTATATGCTTTATAAAATTAGAAAAGCCTTCTAGGATCCGTGGGGATTGAAGGAAAATTAAAAGGGAATTCCTGCATTTCTGAGATGACTGCAGTAAAAGCATCTCACACTTGAGATCACAGCAAAACTGCCTAATTGAATCCCAAGTCTTAGTATCTGGGCAGCTTTCACCAAGTTACTTAATCCCTCAGACTGACTTTTCTCTCCTCTGTAAAATATAGGTAGTAGGGTCATTAACTCATAAGATTATTATGAGGGTTAAAGAGTCAATTTATATAAAATACTTAGATTCATAGTCATAGCCACGTTTCATAAAACTAGAAAAATGGTCAGGCATTCATTTTAAAATAACATATCATCCTTGCCCACTATGATGGTATAATACATATTTACCTGTTATCATCTGGGTGCTCTAATACATATTTGCCTGTTATTATCATCTGGATGCCCACTGTATGTCACCTAAGGACATTATTTCCTCTCAGAATATCACAGGTCAGCCTATCAAATGTAATTAATTTTAAATATAATATCTCCAAACCAAGAGTAGAATGACAGGTCAATGAAGGCTCAGAAATGTATACTAGACACCCAAAGCCCCAGGGTATTTTGGCAAGTTGATACCAGTTACTGTGACAAATCAATAAACTCCTACATAAATCTATAACTAATGCCTTGCATTTGGGCTGTGCTTGACAGTTTCAAGGTTATTTTTTCATTTCCATAATGGGTTGACTTTATTTCTCATCACCAGCCTAGTTCAATGAGGGAATGGAGAAGGAGCTCCACCCACGCTTAGGATGCTAATGTCTATTGGGGCAAAAATGCAGGGGCACAGGTGGCCTAGGAAAGATGGTGGAAGGAATGGGGAGGGGAGGGCAGGTGACAGGGAGAGGAGCCAATAGACCAATGTGTGTGAGTCACCGCAAAAGAGCAGCGCCCCCCCCCCCCAGAGAACATTTTATACTATCTCTGGAACTCCTCTAGTGAAAGCTAGAAAACATATCTGAGTATAACAAAGAAATGTACACACAGAATCTCTCAAGTTAAAGCAGGGGTGAAGGAATAGGGATCAACATGTCCATTCATTTATTCCAATATACTAGGCATGGTCCATGCCCCACAATGAAGTTTACAGTGTGGGCCCTGTCTGCTCAACTCTCACTCACCCCTCCTGCAATTTCAAGGTGACCCTCAGAAATCTTCAACACAACATAAAAACCACTGAACACTGTTGACTTATTTTTAAAAAATATATTCAAAATAAACATACTTAAGTTGTAGTCCTACCCAGAAATAAAAACTACAATCTTAAAAACAAGATTTATCAATTCATGAAATCTGAAATACCAATAAGTTCAAAGTTGTTAGATTTTCTACAAGAATTTCACTTTCGCCTCCCCCTGATGGTGCAATGGATTAGGATGCAGCACTGCAAGCTAGCTGCAGCTGTTTCAATGTGAGTTCGATCCCCGCCTGCCCCAGAAGTGACCCACAAGGCACAGCAGACCTCTCCTGACCCACCTGCTGCTCCCCTCAGCAGTATACTTCGTTGATCTGCCTGTTCTGCTCCCCACATTGTCTCTGGTGAATCCTCTCTCCACCCCTGCAACTCTGACCTGTTCTATATGTCTAAATAAATAAATAAATAAATCTTATTCTAAAAAAAATTTTTTTCAGAATTTCACTTTCCTTCCCTCCCCTAATTACTCATAATAATTTATCTCATTAGAAACTTAGTTCTGGAATTACACAGTAAGAAAGAAAAATACTGTCTGAAAATATAAATAATACAAAAGATATATTATCAAAACTCCCTAAATCAGAGATCATTGGTTCATTTATAAATTTATGAAACATTCTCATTACACAAAGAAATTATGCAAACTGTGAAAGAGCTTTTTGTTTCAATAAAGCAATTAAGTGCATTAGTTGTTCTGTATTATCACTTAAAAGTAGCACAATTAGTCATTCCCACCAATGTCTGTATGCTTTTGTGTAGCTCTCTATCTTTAGCTATCTCAAAGCACTTTTCCAAACATTTATTTTATTTTTATCCTTTGTTGTAGAGCTGCAAAATGTGTTTCATGGCAGGCTGGAGAAGCTGACAGTGGTTCAGAAACAAAAAAATATGGTCAAATGTGGCTTAATGTGTTCTGGAACTAAACATAGTCAAGCGAATGCAAGGCACCATTTTCATTCTCTTGCTTCCAAAAAACCTAGTCATTAATCTAAAACAAAGCAAAAATACAGGACCTTCAAAATCTATCACTTCTCTTAATAAATGGAAGATAAGTTTCTTCTTTAAAACGGAGATTTGTGATTTCATGACTGACTGTGGATATAAGTGGAAAACTCTAAGTGAATGTTTAGTATCTGATAAACAACTGGCAATGGGAAGAAAATAATTCAGTTCTCACCTGGAAATTGAGTGTGATAGGGAAAGAGCTGGAGACAGTGAATACTAGCCTGGTCTGATCAAGTTTTGAGTTATTAATATTCTAAGAAATCTCAACTAAGTCATGTAATATCTCATAGTCATAAATAACTTGGCATAACTGTACCCCCAGACAGCCATCCAGGGGAGAGAATCACACCAGAGAACCACAGGGAAACTCTGGATCAACAGACAGATAGATAGACAGACAAACCTCAAGGCACTGCTATCGTATATACACACTTAAATATGTTTTCAAGTACATATACATCAATATAAAATATGTCTAATAAGTACTGACTGAGTCATAGAAAAAGATATACAAATTCTTTCTTTTCAGTTAAGCAAAGTATAATAAGACAAAAAAAAAATCAAGCTACATCCTCAGCATATTAAGGATGGGCTGACCTGGGTCTGTGTAGATACAACATTTACTGGTTGAATATAATTTAAACCTATCACTGAGAATAAGAGAGCAATACAGTGTAAATTACTCTGTTTAACTAAAAGACATATGGCTCTCTACCCCACTTCAAAACTAATTAGGATACATATTGAGTTTCAATTGAAAATAAACCACAAAAGATTTAAAACAAAATAATATATTGCATTAAACCATATGGCCTTTCTTTGTGTAGCTTGTAGCTTGCATATTTTAGTGTTCATCTAAATGTTTCCTCCTTCTCTTTGAAAATTCTCCAAAAGTACAGATTGATTTTCCCTTTGAGTCCCACAGTGAATACTCCTTAATATTAGATCTGTATCAGTTTAGAATATATGCATAATAATGTGTATCTTATATAGATCTACAAGTATGTATTTGATATAAGTAATTAATATAGATACATATTCATTCTGCATTTCACAAGTGGAAAGTAGAGAAACTGAACTGTTAAACAGCCCCCTCCCACTACTCCTGCACACACACCCAGTGATTTAAAACATGAAATTCCAAGTGAGTAGTCACTTTCTTCTGTGATATTTGTCAGGGACGATCCACAGTTTGAATCATTTGGCCACAACACAGCCTCCAATCAAGAGAGAATTTGTATTCTTTCTTTTGCACTCTGAAGTTAGATTTCTAATTATAGATTTAGACTACAAATAGTAATTTTATGTTTTATTGGTTTCTGACACAACATTAAAGAAGAAACAAATGCCACATTAAGAAAAATAATAATAAGATCTGTGATGAGCAGAAAAAAGACCTGGTAGGAAATGACAATTTTTTGTTAATGTTTTTTTTTTCTTGCCATTATAGACTTGCACAAACTTTAAAAATGGCAAAAGCTATACATACTGTTCAACACATATTGAATGCTTCATGTGTCCTGAAATAACATATAGTAAACATTTTTACATGTTTCAGGCAGAAAATACTGCACAGGGTTAATTCACAAGGAAAATAGGGAGAGGGAAAAATAATGATGCAGTGAAGGCCAGAAGGGTAAGTTATAACAGCTACCCTGGCCTTTAATTCTAGGAGATTCAAGTAGTCCAAGTTCAAGAAACCTGACAAAATGGAGGGGCACCTTCAAAGTTTCCCTGATAAAGTCATGAAATTTTCATATTGTCTTCAGTACAAAGTTCTATGATAGAGGTAGCTAAAGAAGTCACCAGTATGTCAAAGTATAAATGGGGATTTTTTTTCTATGCAGATGATTAGTTAAATTGTTAGGAAATTTAAAGTCCCCAAAGAATGAACATATGACAAAAATAAAGAAAACAAATGAATGAACAATTATTCTGTAAATTACCTTAGTCTGCTTGAGTGGCCTTAAAATACCACAAACTATTTGGCCCTCTCTGGTTAAAGCACAGCACTAATAAGGTAAAGCCACTGCAGCATGAGTTTGATCCCCACCCCAGAGGTGACCCACATGGCGCGGCAGACCTCTCCTGACCGGCCCACTGCTTCCCTCAGCAGTGTACTTTGTCGATCTGCCTTTTCTGCTCCCCAAGCTGTCTCTGGTGAATCCTCTCACAGCCTCTGCACTTCTGGCTTGTATCCCAGTTCTGTATGCACACATAAATAAATCTTTTTTAAAAAAAACACAAACTAGGCAAATTAAACAGAGATTTTATTTTTTCAGTTTTTGAGGATGCAAGTGAGTGGATCCCAACATAGCAGAGTTCTAGTAAGTGCCTTTCCTAGTTAGCAGAAGTCCTCCTTTGTGTTTGTGCTGTGTCCTCAGAGAGCAGAGGAGAGAACCCTGCTGTCTGTCCCTCATAGGGGCACCAGTTCCATTAGACCTGGACTCTACTCTAGAGATCCTGAATCCGCTGCTTAACAGCCCCTTTTACAATGGAGTCACATGGGAAGCAGGGAGATTGGGCTTCAAAATAGGTCTTTTGGAGAGACATGATTTAGTCCATATCACCTGCTTCTTGGACTGTAAATCAATGTTGATGGATAACACAAAGGATAGAAGTCCTTTGTGTCCTGCCCACCTGTCCTCTACATCAAGCAGAATGCTATTCAGTTGATAATGTAGATTACAATAAGGACATAAACCAGACAAGACACAAATGAATTAAAAAAGACAACACAACATTAGTAGTTCAAAAAATAGCTGATATATTAGTCTCCATCATAATTTATCCCAACACACTGTATCTACCAGTCATATTTGAAGAAACTTGGCAAAACATTATACATGAGACAAACCCAACCATCATTCTCAAATGAACATGGTGAATTCAGGCAGCAAACTGGTGAACTAGGCATTATCCTTGGACAATATTTGAAATGGATGAGCATCTAGAAATGGACAGAGTGATCACTTGGCATGTGATCTTGTGGAAGAAGTCATGACATGAAAAATTCATTTCTTGCTTGACTGAGTTAGCAAACTGTATAGATTTACTTATACTTGGTGCAACACAAGACAATGTTTCAATGATATCATGGCCTGAGGATCTACAGATTGAATTCTCATTTAGTTAAGTAGATTTTTAGTTAATTGCATGACCAAAGGACCATAACTGACAATGACCATCTGAAGTGACATTTCTAGTAACAATAAAATATGTGTTTAGTATTTACATGGCCAGACACTGTTTGGAGTTTTATAGGAATCAGTGTGTACAGTTCTCCCAGCAATAAGAAATAAATGATATTGATTGTATAGGTGAGAAAACTGAAACTAAAGAACTGATTAGAGTTTTTGGCCCCAAGATTTCATCAAATCTGCTTAAGCTCCCCAATAATCCCTAGACTGAAAAATGGAATAATCAATTCCCAAGTCTCACCCTGGTTATGAGAACTGTAAGTGGTACTTGCCATGGCTGTGCATTCATTCATTCTCCTTAAAACATGCTCCTCACCTGTTCTGCAGAACACTTCACTCCTAGATTTCTTCCTATTTCATTACTCCTCAAAATCATTTTCAGCTTCACCTTCTGTTACTGAACACTGAATATTGGAAAGACCCAGAGAATCCCTTCTCCATATATACTCAATCCAGTGGATGGTTCAACCAGCCCTACAAGATTTTAAACATCAGCTGAATGTAACAATGCTTGAAAGTATGTTTTTGGATTAGATATCTCCCCCCAAATCCACACATCTCTATCATCAACTGCCTATTAAACACTAGTACTAACAATCATCTCAAAGTTAACATGCCTTTTCAAAATTTAATTCCTAATTCTTCCACACACACACACACACACACACACACACACACACACATAGTTCTCTGCTCCCCCCAACAACTTAATTATTTAAAGCTTACTTGGAATCAGCCTTAATCTCTGCCTTCCTTTGGTACCCCACATCTGAGCTGTTAGTGAATCCTGGTGGTTCTAATTTAAAAATATAACCAGGATCCAACCACTGCCCACCATGTCCACAGCTTCTGCCTCACTCCAGGCCACCACCTTCTCATTAGGATGACCACAGTGGCCTCTCGAAATTGTCTCTTTCTTCCCTTGACACTCTAGAGTTTGCTTTTAACAGAGTAAACAGAATGACCTTATTAAAATGCTAGCTCATGTCACTTTCTGCTGAGAATTCTCTAGAAATTCTAATATACAGAACAGGATGGTACCAAGGCCCTCCCTGTATGTCCAGGTCCTGTTACTTTCCTGACCTCATCCCACACCATTCTCCCCCTTCTTCACTCTATTCCAGACTCTCCAGTTACTCTGTTTATAATGGAACACAGTCATTAATCATGGTACTTTTAAAGCTCACTTTTTTACCACTAGTCATGACAGTTTTTATGAGTTGGCCTCTCCCTACTTTAAATTTATGGAGGCAAAGTTCTCTTGACCACATAAAAATTCCAAATACAACAATAGAGATAATTCATTTTCACTCCTACTCAGCCAGTAAGCCCATACTCTATAAACCTCTTTACTTGAGACGCAAGCCAAATATTTTCAAGGCTCTGCTTATATAACAATGCTCACAAGACACCGCTTCATAGAAATCCCAGTGATGTTCACTGCAAAGCAGCTTTCAGTGAAGGCACATAGTTCCCATCGTACTCCGACTGCCCCAGTGAAGTGTTCCAGTTGAGAGTACTTCAGTCCAGATACCAACTGAAAAGCACCTATAATAGGTTTATCAACAAATTCCAAACACCACTGTGCTGAAATCACTGTAAACCATAGGATACTATGTACTGAAATCTGACAGGAGAAGAATTTTAGGCTTTATTTCTTACAGTATAGCACAGAGTATAATCACTCCTTAATTGTCTACGATTCTAGTGCTAAGAGTACAACAGAAGCTTGGCATTAAGACATTAAAGCTACAGGGTCCTCTGTTATGGTGCACCAGGTTAAGGCACAGCATTACGAAGCTAGCTAGCCACAGCTGCTTCAGCACAAGTTTGATCCCCAGCCAGGGAGCTGACCCACATGGCACAGCAGACCTCTCCTGTCTTACCCACTGCTCCCCTCAGCAGTGTACTTTGTCAATCTGTTCTGCTCCCCATTCTGTCTCTGGTGAATCCTCTCATGGCCCCTGCACCTCTGGTCTATACTCCAGTTCTCTATGCATAAATAATCTTTTTTTTTTTAAAGGAAATTAAATCTATTAAGAGTCTGGCTTCATCATGATGAAACTCCTACCTGCCTTTCACTCTAATATAGAAACCTACATGGAAAGGTTAGATTCCTGACTTGATGTAACTAGTGACAGAGTGATTGCTTTTACACTGTTAGCCTATATGTTCAAGGGGTTGGGAAATGGTGCTGTGCTGATGATAAGCTTGAGGATGGATGGAGTATAAGAGAAAGGAAGAACAAGAGAGGAAGACTGAGTAGAGGTTGTCATAACAGCACAGGACTTGCAAAGAGCAGGGACTGTGCAGCACAATTGAGAAGCCAAACAGTGGACTTTTAGGTCAGGGAGAAGCTATGAGAGCCATGAGCTGCTAACAGTTTGACAAGGCTAGGCATACCTACTCAGCAAGCACTTTGAGACAAAGCATTGATAACAGAGGCAAATTTTAGAACAAGAATTGTAAAATTAAAGGAATATAGATAATAGATAGATACATAGATAGAAAAGGAACAAGAGTCAGGAAAACTGACAGAAGCATGCAGAAAGAGGCAGAACTGGTCACATGTATTTGCCTCAGTATCCTCTCAAAAGCCACAACATAACAGGTGCTTTTTTAAGCCATAAAGTCACAAGGAGAAAGATAATGAAAAAACACATAAAAATAGAGAATTTTAAAGCTGAAAAGTACAGGATAACAGGTAACTGATTTAGGAGCTATAAGAGAGCTAAATCTTAAATCTACAGAATGGAAAACCAGAAATCAATATGCTTTATACTATAGAATCTCCAAACATCCCAGGAACTATTACCAGCAAATTCCTCTGGAAGCAAGCGGTAATGCAGGAGCTGAAATGGGAGGAATTTTTTGAATATCTGTTTAAGAAACAGGTGAATGTCCCTTTTTGTGAGATCCTGCCTAGTCCCACAAATTTGGACAATTTCCTTCTAGGACAGTCTGTGGCTGGGGGTTGGGGGCGGCAACAGGAAGCACTGGTACCACACAAATGATGGGAATTATGTGAAAATTCACATATTGATGTCAAACTCTTAAGTCTATTCCCTTTTCAGTTTTGAGGAAGCTGGAAGAAAGTATTATATTATCCAGCCTGGAAATTGGGGGGAAAAGCCTTTCTAGCGAAACTGGTAACCCAACAAATAATGTAAAAATAATGATACTGAGTAGCCCCCACAAAATAGCTCACTGAGATCCTCTTACATTAAGGCCAGTCATAAACAGATAACTAGAATTCCCATACATCTATATAAAGCCTCCAATATGACAAAGTGAGACCGAAACAGAAACAAAATTCAACATGAAGGACACAGAGATTATGAGGGGATATGAAAACTTTAGTTAAAATATCTTATATAGGCCCTCCCTGGTGGCGTGGCACAACGGGTTAAAGCCAGCACTGAAAGCCAGCCGCTGCTGCTTCAGCACGAGTTCGATCCCATCCCAGGAGGTGACCACATGGTGCAGCAGACCTCTCCTGTCTCACCCGTTGCTCCCCTCAGCAGTGTACTTCATTGGTCTGCCTGTTCTGCTCCCTCCTCTGTCTCAGGAAAAACCTCTCCCCACCCCTGAACCTCTGGCCTATACCTCAGTTCTCTATGCATAAATAAATAAATCTTTTAAAAAAATGGAGATAATGTTAAAAATATATAAATATATCTTATATGTTATTATTATCGGATATTTGATAGGAGAAGTTTCCAAGTCATTAAGCAAAAACAGGATGGCATAAGAAGGAGCACAGTGTAAACCCAAGAGATCTTGGAAATTAATGTAGGCAAGCACAAATGAAGGGTCAGAAATTGAGCTTGTGGAAAGATTCCAGAACAAAGAGTAAAAAAAAAAAAAATGACAAAATCATAAAATTACAGAAGAGATAAGAAAATTAAAAAATCAATCCAGGAAGCTCAACACCCAAGTGACCAGTTTCAATGAGGGAAAAAAATGTAGGAGGAACTCATCAAAATAATTCAAAAAACTTCCTGAGATGTGAAGAATGGGTATTTCCAATTGATGAAACATGCCGATGGAGAACCTAGAACAGTAGGAGAAATCACACCCATATAAAAAGACATCACCATAGCATTATATAACTGCGTATCAAAAGAAGGTCCTAAAGGTTTCTAAAAACAAGCAAATAAACAAAAGGAACAAGTAAGACATATTTTTCATGACAATCAAAACTTGGCTGGAATCAGTTGTTTACATAATACCACTGAAAACTTAAAGACAAAGAAGGAATGCCCCAAAACTGTGTCACAACATTATTTCCAATTTTAAATGTCTACCCAGATATACCATCAGTTAGGTCTTAGGAGCAGATGAAAGATACTTTACGACTTCTGACTCAAAAATAAAAATCTTTTTTGCATCTTCTCTCTGGAGGCTATTGTTAAGAGTTATTCCTTCAAATCATATACAGGAAACAGAGTCCACCAAAAAGAAAGGGGAAAGAAGCCCCTACGTGAGATCACAGGTTAACAGCTGTGGTTTGAATCCTTAGCCTGCACTTGCAAAGGAAGCCTAAGCTTTCAAGATTATTGTTTTGACAATAAAAAAAAAATGCCTATTTTGAAACTTGAAATTAGCTCACACTGGATAAAGTTAAAGGCTCCAAGGAGATACTCCAAAGAGAAGGTGATACCCACCTAACCTAATATAAGCACAGCAAAAGAGCTACACAATGGAGTAGAAGTATGTGGAACTCTAAGAAAAATGTTTAATGACAATAATTGCCCTCAGGAAAGCCAAATGAATCTGGGAAATAATCATAATACACCACATGACCCATTTGTAATCAGACTGCACAACCTGAATAATAAAAACAGGCTACTATTTGACTTGACTCAATCAAAATTATGATCTAACTATATTAAGAGAAAATTGGAAAATGAAGATCTATGTGTTTAGCAACAGTTAAGAGACAGTCAGTGGATAATGACTAAATTGAAAATACTCACCTATATTCAGACTATTTATACGAAAAGATAAATATCACCAAAACGTGAAAATATTTTAAAGTCACCTCTGGAGAACATAAAAATGCATAGGATCAGGAAGCTAACATTTCAAAATAAATTTTACAGTACCATTGGCTCTGTAAACTATATGTATGAGTTCATTTTGATCTGAAAACTAAATTTTAAAAATGGGCAGACAATCAGAATTACTAGGTAGATTTAATCAAAAAGAAGACAAGAAAAAAAGAGATTAGGAAAATATTTTGTTTCCTTCCTCTGTGAACCCTGTGTCCCCTCCTGCTTATCTCAGCTCTGTCTTCTCTAATGCTGTTATAGTTACCAAGTACCATGACAATCCCCTTTCCCTTTCCTCTGAAAATCTCTTCAATGACTAAATTAGCAGTTAAGAGTCACACAGATATAGGAAGCAAGATTCTCATCAAATATCAGAAGCCACTGAAATTTCCCCCTGAGTGAATGGACATACTTCTTCCTAGGTACGAATTTCTGAAAACACACCTGATCTTTATTTTTTTTCTTTAGCAAACAAGGATATTTACACTTCTGATCTAAGTTAAAATACTCATGACCTTAGGCTGCCTGTATAGAATAATATTCAAACTTTATCATCAAATTCTCCCAATGGTAGAGTCAGTTGTTTCCATACTATCTAAATATCCAAGTGGGTCTCTGCTGTAACCAAATGAGCAAAAAGAGATAAGGGGTTTGACCAATTCATTCAGTTATGCCAGGACTCACCTCACCCCTGACTGCAGAAGAGGAGGACACACACACACACACACACACACACACACACAAGTGCTTTCAGTTCCTCTAATTCCTGGTTTGTTCCTCCCTGGTTAATTCCTGCTGTCCTACCACTGAAGCAGCAACAGTCACTTTTGAAGGGGAGTGTACACACAGCTGAGAACAAAGACAGCAGCGTAACTTTGAGTTTCAAATTAGGCATTTTTTTAAAGCCCGTAGTCAAAACAATAATCTTGAAAGCATAGATTTCCTTTGCAAGTGCCAAGCCCTTGAGACAGAAAATGGCTTTTTATACAGTCCATGTTGTGTTTTGTTTTTACTGTTAAAATCTTTGCTCTTTTTCCAGAAAACATGGAAGGGGGAAGAGGCTGCTGTGAAACACAGAGAGGAAGAATGGAAAGAAATATAAGTGATAAAAGAAACCAAATAGCAAAAAATGTGTATCCTGCTTCCCCCAGAACTCTGGGACACAACAGAACAGAGTGAGCTACAACCACAGGCCAGATGCAGCATCAAAGAAACTTTAAAAGGTAGAAAAGTGAAGCTTGGAGGTCACCAAACTGGTAAGCTCTCTACAGAAAAGGAAGTCAGCCACATATTCATATTGCTCAGTCTTACTGTATATAAATTGAAACCCAACAATAAAAATACTTAGGTCTGGTGAACTAGTAAGATTCTGAATTTACAGCTTTTCAAATGGGAGACATCGAAACTTACGTATGCATTCAAAAGGCATTTATTAAACACCTATATAGTCCTATTACACCAAAGATAGAGTTGAACCAGAACCAGAGAGATAAGCTCCCTGACACTGTGGCTCTTGTTTGTTTTGTTTTGGAAAGACAAGCAGTAAATCCAAAAAGCAAAAAATAATGAGAAAACTTAATAAGAAAATGAGACACAGAGGAAGGAACACTTTAGACAGATTGGCAAAACAAGTTCTCCTGGCAGTGAGCCAAGACAGGGGTCTGCATAAACAATCCCTGATGGTGTTTCCTACCATAGAGCTAAGAAGAAGGAGTCCTTCTCAAAGGGCCTTTTCCCTTTTGGCATCATGACCTGAGCTCCTTCCTCCCTTGCCTGTGTTCCAGATGTTTTTTGCCCCCTTCTCGGAATCTCAGCATCTGTTTTCTCTTCACTGAGACAGTTAGCACATTTGAGACTCTGAGTCCTGAGATGCTGACAGACGCTGCAGACACAAGAAAGTTACCATCAGGAAAAGTGATCTGAGAGAGACCAGAAGTTGTCTGACTCCCTACCTCACACCCACCATAAGTCACTCCTGGTAAGAAGATGTGGCTTGAATAGTAAGACCTAGAGAGCTGTCCTTGGTCTTTCAATAGTTGGTCCCCAGTATCACAGCATTAAATATTGAGACACAGAGAGAATGATGATCTGGCATCGTAAGCCAAAAAAACAGCAGAGCTCAGCATCAAATAAGACAAAGGAGATGCTCCCAGATGGATAAAACAGTGTCTGTGAAATTAAACAAATGTACTTTGCAAGATTGTAGAGAGGAAGATAACTACTTGCCGTAGGTAGGTAGTGGAGATTAGAAAGTGAAGACATGTTTTAGGAATCTTGCTCTAAAGGGGAAGGATGGGCAGCTAACAGTCAAAGTACAGAGTTAGTGTTTGAATCACAAATGTATTGTTCCAGGATCACAGAGACATAACATGACCATGGGCTGATAAGAAAGAATAAATAAGAGACATTGAGATGGAGAACACAAAAGAAGGGCACAAAACTGGACGGGGAAACATCAAGCAAAACAGCCATTCCATGTCCACCCCTGGGCCACCCCACAGAGACCTAGACTTGGGCCTGTACCTGCTCACTATAAGGGCAACAGTGCCAACTTGTACTAAAGCCATAGAGTACACACTGTCACTTTCTTGCCTACACTCATATTTTGTGGTTTTTAACCAGTTATCTAAAATCCACCTAATTTTAACTACTATTCCCATCACCTCTCACCCTCTTCCATGCTTGAGCCCTCATAGTTTATTTTCCATACAACAGAAGCCAGCTTGCTGTTAACAGCACACTACACAGATGATGCCACTCTTTGACCTAAAACCATTGAAAGTCTTCTCCTCTGACTCAGAAGAAAAGCCATGAAAGTGGCCAACAAGGTCCTGCATGGTCTGGCCGCCTTCTCACCCCCACTCCTCTGCCTCCTCTAGTCTGTCTTTGCAAGAGGAGTGTCAGGAACAAAAGGAATGCATGTCTGCTCCAGCTTTGCTTGCCTTTTCTGAGAAATAGAAGGAAGGCCATCTGCCAAGATGAAAAAGGGAGGTCATAGGTTTAAAAGAGGTGGGAAGAAAACATGTGAGAGTAGCACAAGAATAGCTGCGCAGCAAAATGTGAGAGGGAGATGACCCAAAATAAGTGAAGACTCATCAGATTGCAAGCCACGCACTTCCGTGGCACCTGTTCACATGACTGGGTGCTTTCCCCCAGCTAAGCCCTGGCGCAGGAGCAGAAGAGGCAGATAGATCCAGATTGAGATCTTTTATGGTGTGGTACAGCTAAAAGACAAGGGTTTGTTTGGGCATGGTGGACTGTTAGAGATGGGGGTACATGAAATTCTCCTAAGGGAAGGTTGTTGGGGATGTTTTCCTTAGGACATTTTATAAGAAAACTATAAGGCATACCTCATAGGAAGCTCAATGCTAGTGTTCTCCAGGGGTAGGGTGCACACCCCACATGTCATACTAGAAGAGTCAACACCAGACTGACTCCTCAAAGTATGGATTTAAGTGTCCTTCCCTCGCACTCATTTTAAATCAATAATCTCCCAAATTAGAGTTTTATAGACTAAGACTTCTGAGGACTGTTAAACATAAATTCAACTTTAAAGAAGACAGGATCTAAAAGAGTAATGCCAGAGAATGCTTCAGAGAGAATTTTTTTTAGGCCTGCGGGGTTTCCTGAGGGTCAATTTGGAGAAAGTTCTTATCCCATAAAATTCTTCTTATCTACACACACAGCCAAAAGCAAGAACCATGTGCCCTGGCTCCTGAATTCCCAAGAGGGTCTAAATAAGTCATCACAATTTATATAAAAATTAAATAAGTAGGAAGTAGCTTAGAAAACATTGCAAACAAAATCCCCTCTGTGGACAACACCAAACACCAAAGTAATTCTTAACTCCTTTTTAGGTTTTTGGGCTTGATATTTATTAACAAGTTCTGAACCTGTTCATCAGTAGATTTCTTAGTCTTTCAACCTATGATAATTTTTTCCTAGTATTTTGTTTCCACCAAAAGTAAAACCCTATGTCAACTGATTCTCAATTCTACATATGTAAAGATGATGTAAGTCCCCTAAGTTTTTTCTAGCAGTGCCCCATTTCACCTACCAGGTACCAAACTGTCCCTGGTGATATAGACATTCATAGGAATCAAAACTAAATATGAAGTCATCAAATAATCTGGAAGTCATCCATAATAAAAATCTACACTAACAAAATACTTGCTGTTATATGTGAATACCTTTACTAATCAAATCTAAATATAGTTCTTTGAACCTGAAAGTTAATTCAGGAAAAAAGCTTCATTGTCATTGAAAAATACTATATAATAATAATCTATTTGACACTGTTTTAACTTTGTTTTTGCAGTGTTTCACCTGTATTAGTTTAATGCTTAATAATAATAAAAATATTTTCTTTCACATAGGAAAATAAAAGGTTTTAATCTCATAAAGTCAAATTGCCTATGGTTCTCTTCCAAGTTCAACTATCAGTGAAGCTACTTATGGAAAGTCATCAATGACCCATTAATACCAACCAGCTCTCTCCTGAGTCACTGTCCCACTTATTTTCATGTTCTACCCTCTTCCTTGGCATTCTCTCCTCCTGTGTTAGCAATGAACATTCTCCAGGAGCAAGATTTCCTTCTGTCTCCTTGGGTTATGTTCTTCATCCCTCTGTGTCTCTCTTTCTTACAGCTTCTTTTCTGACTCAACCCTGCATTCTCTGGACTTCAGTTACTTTCGCCACAATGTGACTCCTCAAGATCTCTCCCTGTCCCACATCTCTAGAAGCCCAAGCTACACCTCTAACTTACCCACTCATAGTCACCTCCAAATGACCTATAGCCTCACACTGTACATTTCAAAAAAAAAAATCTTTTTCCTCCAGTCATACCTACTCATTCATTTAGTTGACTTAGACAGAAATTCACAAGTCCTTTGAACTCCTCATTCTACCTTATCCCTCAGTTACCAATAACACTGTAGATGTTTCAAGAACATTATGTAAAATCTCTTTCTGAATTTTGCAAATAAACCTGCAAGATAAGGATGATTGTCTCCACTTTATTGATGACAGTTTATGTAATTTTGGTAAATATCCAACAACTGGTACAAAAAATACTGAAGCTAGGATGGTCTGATACCAGAGTCCATGGTGTTTTCACAACCAAGCTGCCTAAGCTAGACTATTGGAAAGTACAGCATACCTGTTGACTCTGGCTTGCCATGTTTGGCGTTTTATTGGAACTATGCTCATTTGTCATATACTGTCTGTGATTGCTTTAGGACTATAACAGCTTGGCTGAGTAGTTGCAACAGAGAGCCTATAATTACTATGTGATCCAAAGGAAAAATAAATTCCTAGTTCTACACCTGTACTATCCTATATATTCATACCACTTCAGATTATGTCTTCCTACTTACAGCAACAACTTTCTAACTTGTTTGTCTGCCTTTAGATCATCTCCTCAATTCTCCTTCTAAAGAATAAGAGTCTTATTTATACCACAACTTTTGATATAAAATACAATGTCCTGGGCCCTCCCTGGTGATGCAGGGAGTTAAAGTGCAGCATCATGAAGCTGTCCACAGCCACTGAAGCATGAGTTCAATCCCTAGCCAGGGAGGTGACCCACATGGAGCAGCAGACCTCTCCTGTCTCACCCACTACCTCCCTCAGCAATGTATTTCAGTTGAACTGCCTGTTCTGTTCCCCATTCTCACCCACCTACTCCCACACCTCTGGCCCACACCTCAGTCCCTGTCTGCAAAAATAAATATATCTTTAAAAAAATACAACATCCTTATCCATGTATACAAGTCATAGACATCCAAGTTCTTTCCTTCATCTTCATCAATAACTGATTTCCATTAAAGAAAAAGTGAAGTATTGTATATTCTACCCAAAAAGACCAGCCATTTCTGCCCTTTTTCATACATATTCTCTTTAGTTGGAAAATAGCTAAGTCTTGCTTCATTTTTTTTGCTTTTCTTTTGCATTATGGTGGAGATAGACATAGGGGTAGGTAATAGGGCTGAGGTTAGAAATGGGGATGGAGATATGACTGGAGCTGGGATGGGAACGAAATGGAAATGATGTGGGTATGGAAAGAGAATGAGATGGACACAGACATGGGGGTAGGACAGAAACTAGGACGGAGATAAGGACAGAAGAGGACATGGGGGTGGAGCGGGAAAGGATTGGCATGAGGACTGCCTACAAGTGAGTATGAAGTTGGGGTAGAGTTGGAGTTGGAGGTAGAGATAGTAATGGGGATGTTTGTTGTGGATAGAAAGAATGAAAGACAATGCAGTGATTTTCTTGCCCAACACTCACTGTACTATTAGCTTACTGAAGACTTGGAAATAGCCAGTTTATCTATCCCATACTGACAGCCACCAAAATACCTATCTCAATGTTAAGTGAATTAAATAATTTGAAGTGATACAGTGACCTTGCAAAGAGGACAAGCTAGTTACTATACCCATGAAAAAAATTCTCATTACTTCCTGGGAAAACGCAATCTTTACAGAATCTGAGAGGCTTCATAAAAATGTGACTGGGCATAAAAAGAAATGAGTATAAAAGAACATTCCTGAAAAAGATACAAGTTCTGTTTTGAAAAAGAAACAGGAAACAAGGTGCACATCACATGATCCCTTACTAACCACTGGACGACACCAGAAGTCACTGACCCATGAAAAAAGAAAACCTGTAACTGAACTTTGGGCTCTACAAAATGTTTTTCCTCATGGGACACTCAGTTCATTAAAGAGAAGCAAAAAAGAAAAAAGGTTTTATAAAAGTAGGGGTAAAGAGACACAAAGAACTGACCCAGTTTCCAAAATAAACATTATGCTTTAAGCTCTCTCCATCTGGCTAAAACTAAAACCAGAAATGAAAATCAGCATGTTCACACTCCATTTCCTACCTACACCACAATAGCAAGGACAAAAAAAAAAATGCTGAACATATAACTTAATATTTGATCAGTCACCTGAAGTCTCATATTAATATTTATAGAGAATTTTTTAAATTTTGAATAAAAATAACCTGCTTGAGTCCACCTGAGTCAAGCATCCTTCTGAGTCCTGACAGGCAGGAGTTCAGATATTTCCCTGCACCCCATTCCTATGTTCTCGGGGAAATAGTCTTCATTTTTCTTTCCTAGCTGCCTAATTTCTATATGGAAAAGGATTTCTCTAAAAGTATATTTTCTTATCTCCTTAACAATCCTCACTCTTAATGCTACAGTACATATTCCATGCAAAATACATCTTACTCTACACAAAGCACCTTACAGTACACATTAAAACCTTTAAATGACCAGGCCCTCCGTGGTGGTGCAACGGGCACAGCACCATGAAGCTATAGCAGCCACTGCAGCATGAGTTCGATCCCTGGCCAGAGGGGTGACCCACATGGCACAGCAGACCTCTCCTGTCTCACCCGCCACTTCCCTCAGCAGTGTATTTCACTAGATCTGTCCATTCTGCTCCCCACTCTATCTCTGGTAAATCCTGTCACCCTCCCCCTTGCATCTCTGACTTGTACCTCAGTTCTGTATGCATAAATAAATAAATCTTTAAAAAAAATAAACCTTTAAGTCACATCTTTTCCTTTTCCATATTAACCTCATCTCCAATAACCAACCCAAATTTATGGAAAGTACCATCAGTTTACAAATACAATCTAAGGCATGTAGGATGTCAGCACTGAAAGTGGCTTTAAATGGCATTTAATTCAATTCCTGTAGTTCACAATTGAAAGCGTTCAAACCCAGAGAGATATAGACTCTCCAAGTCTTAGACTCTCTATATCTTAGACTCTCTAAGTTGCCCTCAACTTAGTCTACAATCTCTTCATCTCTTAGTCTCACCATCGTGTATTTATTTCCTTTTCTGGGAGAAAGAAATAAGGGCAAAGCCCATAATCTCATCATGGCTTTTATCTGACCGCTGCAGAGGAAGTTAAATGAGTTCATCAACTGGAGGCTATGATACGTGGACTCAGTCTCTACTGCATGATGTTGAGTGACCAGTGTGAGTTCAGTGGCACTGAAACACCTACATGGAGGTCCAAATTTCCCTCATACACATACCACTGGCCACGTGTGCTATCCTTCTAAATGAGCTAAGCTATTTATCTGCTGTTTTATAAGCAACCCCAGTCACTTACAGAAAGTTCTTAGACTGCTTGAGTCATCATCAGCTACTCCTAAAAATTGCAGATTAGCATTATTATGACTGGGTTTTCTGTATAACAATCCAATCTCAGCAATTTTTATATCCATACTTTTTAGTTCTGCTTTGCTTTACCATATGAACACTTAGTTTGCATGGCATACCATCAGGACAGGTTCTGAGTATCATGTACCACGTAGGTGAGGTTGCCTCAGTTTTTCAAGTAAGTAGGCAAGTGGAAATGTTAAAAAAAAAAAAATGGTTTTGGGCCCTCCCTGATGGCGCAGCAGGTTAAAGCACAGCACTAACAAACTAAAGCCACTTCAGCATGAGTTCGATTCCTGCCTGCCCGGGGGTAGATCCACATGGTATGGCAGACCACTCCTGGCCCACCCGCTACTCCCCTCAGCAGTGTACTTTTTCGATCTGCCTGTTCTGCTCCCCACTCTGTCTCTGGTGAATCCTCTCACCCTCCACATCTCTGACCTGTAACCCAGTTTCATATGAATAAATAAATATTTTAAAAAACAAATGGTTTTAAATAAAACAAATACCCAAAGTCCAGCCTTATAATCCTTTAAAATGTGCTGTCTATTTGATTGCTAATGTACTGAATACTTGGTAGTATATTAAAACAAACAAAATACATAGAGATATGGGGGAGAGAGAGGTAAATTATAATTGGACATAAATTATTTATGGGGAAAAATTGCTATAGCATATTTTTATTTTATATATACATTTTTATAGTCATGCATGAAAAAATACAAATTGTAGTCATTTATAATGAGTGGGTTAAACCAAACACAATTTATGTTATTGTTTAACAATGAAGAAAGAACTAAGTATGCAATCATTTCCTTAATAAATCTTTAGAATTTATTAGAAGAGGATTCATAAAAATAAATTAAGATAAAAGGATAATCATATCAGAAAAATTCTATACTGATATTCATATCATAAAAACAAATCACCAGTGTACTAAGGTGTTTCCTAAACAGAAGAAAATTAGTGAATCTGCTAATCTTTGGGAAAAAGAAAAAAATAGTAGAAGCTGAATAATATGGATATATAAATGAAATGGGTTAGGAAACATTACAGGAAGGCATCATTAAGTATTAACTAGGTGAATTAGCAGAGATTGCCCACATCTTGATCTAAAAGAAAAAAAGGCATGCTGTTTTCCACAACAGCTGCAGAACTAAGCTGCAAAAAAATATTCTCTTTCACAAAAGTCCTTTGGTAGTGAATTTCATGAATGTCAGCAGAGTGAGTCAAGCTCACTCATGAATGGACAGAAACAGGAACGAGAGAGCACAAGGACTCTCCTGGGGAAGTGGTGGCTGGGGTCAGGGCTATGGAGTTCACTGGAGGCAGAGACCATGCTGAAACTGAGCAAAGACAAGTCTGAGGCAGGAAGGCAAGATGGTAGACACATGCTGAAATGAAAACAAAGCCTTTCCAGTTGTGCTATCTCAGCAGAAGATTCTTCCACTTGAACACATGTGGGGATAGAGGACGAAGTCTAAGAAAACCCCAGCACGTAAGAAAAATCCCCTGACCTGGCGGACACAGAAAATGTCAAAGGGAATAAAAGGTAACTGGAATGGAGGAGAAGTCAAATAATACATTTTGTCTTAAGATTTGTTTGATATTAATAAGAACCTTTAGACTATGTCCTCATGTAAGTCAGCATAGAGAGTAAAGAAGCGAGGAGTCAGAGCACAAAGGCCATCCGAGAGAAAAGAGATGTAGAAGAGGAGAAAGGATGTAGAACAGGAAGTGCTGCTGTGGAAATTTAAAATTATGCTGAAGAGCATGATCATTTCAGATTATTTTCTCTAAAACAAAGAGGCTATCGTTTACAGGTAGGGATAATTGTTCTTAACTGAATATAGGCCGTTGGTCACCATCAACCTGCTGATAAAACATTTTTCTCAGTTATTGACTTAGATGGTTACAAGTGATACTTTTCTGACACTCAGACAGCACAGACTGATTAGAATCCCACGCAATTAAAACAGGAAATTTTCAGATTTTCAGATCCCTATTCCACCCTCTCTACACACACACATACACCACTAAACCCTGGAATAGGTCTATGGCTGATAACACATATGGACTCTGGGAACACTGTTGGTTTGTGCTTAATTTCCTTGGTGTTATCATAGAAGGAAATTGAAACTAATTAAGACTTATTTATTTATGCATACAGAACTTGGGGTACAGGCCAGAGGTGCAAGGATGGCGAGAGGATTCACAAGAGACAGAGTAGGGATCAGAATAGGCAGATCAATGAAGTACACTGCTGAGGGGAGCAGCAGGAGAGTCAGGAGAGCTCGGCCATGCCATGTGGGTCACCTGGAGGCAGGGATCGAACACACACTGAAGTGGCTGCCCTCACTTGCAGTGCTGCACTGTAACCCACTGAGCCACCAGGTAGGCTCCGAAACCAAATTTTTAAAAGAGATACAGAAGCCATCTTTGGCTGAGCCATCTTAGGCATGTGTGGCAAATAAATTTTAGAATTTTAGGGCTCTTGACAGTTTTAGAATTTTTCATGGCTCTTGACAGTTTTATGTCATCTTCTTGGATTGCTATGAAGGAAACATACCATGAAATTACAAAGGAATTGAAGGCTAAGAAGGAAATTAAAAGACACCTCCTGGGAAAATTCTGGCTACAGAATCTGCACTTGTTAAGAGACATAAAAATAAAAACCAAAATAAGCAGGCAAAAAAAATGTCAAAATTGATTGATGTACAAAGAAAACGTATGCTCAGGTGTTGAAATGAGACCTTGGAGAGTCAGGAAAGAAAAGGACTGAGTTTAAAACCAGGTCTTCATGTTGAAATCATGAAAGAAACTGAAGGAAAGGGGAAGGAGAGAAAAGAAAGAAATTTCAATATAGCAATATAATTGGCAATACATGATGTTAAGAAGGAGTGAACCCAACTCTGATCTAAGTATTGAAAATTTCCAATACAGGTAGATTCAAAAGGTAGATGCCATACGGGAAAGAAAGATAGCTGGTGCTTGCACTGACTAGCCTTTTGCATCTTAGAGACTTTGGGTTGGAAGATAGCAGTTGAAGGAGCTACCACACTCCCAAAGGCAGACAACAGAGGAGTCACCTTGGCTTTCAAAAACAGGAAGCAGGTCAAATTCAATGTGCATTTTCCTGGTGTGTATCTTCAGAAAAGGCCTAATAGAGGCCTCTCTAGTCGTGCAAGTGGTTAAGTCAAAGCACTATGAAGCTATCAGCAGCCACTGCAGCAAGAGTTTGATCCCCACCCAGCTGACCCTAGGAGCAGTAGACCTCTCCTGTCTCACCCACTGCTCCCCTCAGCAGTGTATTTCAGTCATTTTGCCTATTCTGCTTCCCTCTCTGTCTCTGGTGAATCCTCTCACACACATACCACCTCTGGCCTACACTCCAGCTCTTGTATGCATAAAGAAATAATTTTTTTTTTTAAAAGACCTCATGGGGTGGATCCTTATGATGACCATAAGGAATGGTCAAATTCATTAATTCACAAAACAAATTTAGATTGATTATAGCATTTAAAACTGTTCATTAATTCATTAATTCACAAAACAAATTTAGATTGATTATGGCATTAAAAACTGTTCAGAAGTTGGGTATACAGAATCCAAAAATAAAACAAGAACAACACAAGACAGGCAAAACTTCTACTCTATGGAGTTTACATTCTGAAGAGAAAGAAAAACTGTAAATATAACACTGGGACCTGGTAAATACATAAGAAAAGGGTAAAAGGGCATAGGATAACGGTGACTGGTACTGAGGTTGTTTGCTATATAGTTCCTTAGTATTCACGCTTTCTGACATGATCCAGTGTCAATCTGACAGTAGGACATGTATTTTTGTGCCCTTTTGAAGATCACCCTATATACAGGAACACCATCAAGATACTTCATATCCAAACATGCAGGCTAAATTCTAGAGATTCTTGTCATTGTCAAACAGACTTATATCTGCCAATCCTTACATTCTCTCAAGTAGATTTATGGTTAACCTAGTGTGTTTATAATGGACCTTAGATTTATAAACCACTTCACCAGCTTTAATTTTAAAAACCTGCATAAAACTGCATCCTGTATCCTGAATTCAGTAATTCATTTATTAAGTAAAATGTTTTCTAAATTATGTATCTCACGTCCGATCTGTCTGCATTTTTAGAATTTAATGCATTGCCAAGAAAACCAATGGACTGTGCCAGATGCTGCCTGTCTACTTGCTATTCTCCCTTGGAAAAAGCTATGTCAGGTACAACACTGTGAATAGAATTAAGTCCCTGAGTTCCCATTCTGATTTTCATAACACTCTATTCACACTATTGTCCCTGTGTTGATATCTTCTAAAAAGTAAAATGTATTCTTTTGCAATTCTCTCTTCCCAGGCTAACTAGAAACTAAACCAATGCAAGTGACATGGATTAAACACCTTCTGAAGACAGAATGGTTTCACTTTCATCTGCCTGAAAAACTGCCACAATAAAGCAAATCAAATAAAACCTTTTTCAGAAGGTACTTACAGCCAACCATCATCATGGCCACCGAAAACATCTTCTCCACATCTGTGGTAGGAGCAATGTTTCCAAATCCTATGGTTGTAAGGCTTGTCATGGTAAAGTAGAGAGAGGACACGTACAGTGAATCCTTGCTGGGGCCGCCTTCCCAGGTCCCTGCACTGGTGTTGTATCGGTACGGAGTCCCAATGCTCAGGGCCAGCTGGTAGAGCCAGCTGTCTATCTGGATGGTGTTCGTGACTTCGTCGATGACCTCGTAGTCCCCGATGCTGTACCAGATACAAGCCAGCCAGTGGGCAACGAGACCAAACACACACACCAGGAGCACGAGGACAGCCGCTCCATACTCCAGGTAATGGTCCAATTTCCTAGCGACGCGACCCAGTCGCAAGAGACGCACCACTTTTAAAGAACTGAAGAGACTGCTGATTCCCTGAATAAAATAAAAGAAAGGGCAGGACATTTTCAGGAAAGAAAATACTTAGGAAACAAAACAATAACTCATGTCATGAACTTTATCACCCACTTATATTCTAAGAGCCGACAGTGAAAAAGGAAATCAGATTCCTTCCCACTCTGAAATATTGGTGAACTATTACATAAAACAACCTTTTCATTCGGGAAAACCTAGTTTAGCTCCTAAGCATAAAGTAAGTATCACAGGCCCTCCCTGGTGGCGCAGCGGGTTAAAGCACAGCACTAAGAAGCTAAAGTCACTTCCTCATGAGTTCAATCCCCGCCTGCCCCGGGGAGAGATCCACATGGCACAGCAGACCTCTCCTGGCCTGCCCGCTGCTCCCCTCAGCAGTGTACTTCGTAGATCGGCCTGTTCTGATCCCCACTCTGCCCCTGGTGAGTCCTCTCACCCTCCGCATCTCTGGCCTGTACCCCAGCTCTGTATAAATAAATAAATAAATCTTCAAAAAAAAAAGTATCACATAGAAAAACTAAAGAAGGAAACTTTAGTATGTACTGCTTAAAAGCAATATATAGAGTAGAGAAATAGGGTGGTACATGCAGATCTTTTACTTCTTCTATAAACCTTTCTGACTACTCTAAAAGACTCAATTATAAAACTTTATAATAGGTAGAAATGGCAGAACTTCTGAAAAAAGAATCCCAATCTTACTCTGAAGCAAACAGGAAAAACTTTGGTGCATGTGAGAAGGAGTACATGTCTTTGCTGGCTACACTACCTGCTGGCACATGACAAGCATTAAATCTGGAGAGCTCTGGAAAAGTGAAAAGAGCTCAGCCTGGAGCGGAATATAATATAACTTACTAAATCCTCCCACCCCATAGCAATAGTCATAGATAAGAATGCCATAAGCAAACAGCAGCAAGAAAATTTATATCTTGTTGAGATGTTTCAAACACTAAACACAGCACCATCCAAATGGAAAAAGCATAGAATTTCTTCAATATGAAGGTCTCAGAATTACTTTTTTTGGAAGGATATAATAAACCACCCGGGAAACAGTCCTGATGCTGGGAGGTAAGACAGAACAGTGATCTTGGACACCTTTCAGCTGATCATCACCTCCAAGTCGCATGGAGTCCATGACTTCCTTCATGCTAATTCTGTCTCCCAGAGGGGAATCTATCAGAACTAACTTTGAGCTAAATTCTGACCAACAGAAGGAAATGGTTGGTGTAGTGGAACAGATGTTATATTAATATGACTCTAATTATGGTATCATAAAATTCCTGACAAGGTGAAAAAGGTTAAAAATGCATTTGATGGTTCTATCTATATGGTAATGCGGGGGTTGGAGGGGGGGTGTTTGTGGAGAGAAACACAGGAGACCTCCTGAAAGTGGAAGAGCAGCAGGAGTGCCCAGACAGGTTTCTGTCTCAACCTGGATGTCTGTGTAAGCCTGGCTTCATTTCCATTCCTACACTCAAATGTCGCAGCATATATACAGTCTTAAAATAAATTTTCATTTCATTGGAACGCTCAGAGGGGGTAAGGTATTAAACTTTTGGCAGTTCAAAAGAGCAGCATTAATAAAATTCAAAAGATGAATTGACACAATTCAGTGACGTGAGATGTTGAAAGGTGAAAAGATTCAACAGAGTTTGGAAGCTCTCGAAATGAAACTATGCAATCGTGAACAATAAAGGCAACAGTAAGCACTGATTGAGCATGTCTCTGGCTGGACTCTGAGTTGGGCCCTGGGGTCATTAAGATAAATATGCCTAGCTTGGTTCTAAAGAAACCTAGCCAACGGCAAGAAAAATTCAAATAGAGTAAAATTCAAAAATAAATAGCAGTATTGTTATAGATGCTATTTTTTGGTTAACTCAAAATTTTAAAGTAACTTCTGTTTAAATATTGCAGAGAAAAATCATTTCTACCAGCATTCTTTTCTCTAAAAAAAGAAAGAAGGCAAAACAAAAAGGAAAGTTTGATCTCCATTCCAACTAAAACACAGTCACAAATCTCAGTCAGATGCTAACAATTAAAGGCTACTAGAATTAACCCCAAATGTGAAAAAAAGCACATGATGGCACAGGGGTGAATTGGTGGTGAGGCCATGGGAGTTACAATCGAGATGAAAAAATGCACAAAATGAAAAATGATGTTAAATAAATAAAGAAAGAAAAAGGAATTAACCCCAAATGGTAGAAAAGCCTCTGCCTTAGGCAGAACTCTTCCAAAAGGATGACTGCACCACCCTCCAGAGACATCTGTTCACCTCTCCACTCAACCAAAGCAAACATATTCTGTAGCCATATCGATCACCACTTAAATATTACAAATGACTTTCCAAGCATTGCAAGTTTCCCCGTGATGAATTCCATTACACCCCTTTCTCCCGGGCTTTCGCCAGCTCCCTGGCAGATATCTCCAAAATCATTTTCTCCATGTTTCTATAATATATTAGGATTCTCATCATGATCACTCTTTGTCCCCTTGTGGTTGATTGACTGAATTTCCATGTTTCAACAAGCTTCTATAAATGGATGATTCACAGGTCTACTTCTCCACACAAAACTGTCTCCTGAGTTCCTGATACAGTACTTAACACCTATGAGCCATCTCCATTTAGATATCCCAGAGGTGTTCAGAAGGTAAGGTCCAAAATGGAACCTTTTGCTTCTTCTGAATGAGTCCTCCATCTGCTGCTCTCCTCAGGGATAAATGACATTATTATCTCAGATGATATAATACAGTATCTCAGACAATATCTCAGCTGTCATATCTGGGGCTGAGCCTCATCTCCCCCCTTTTCCTGCAGCCTCAGACCAGCAATCACGTGCTTAGGCTCTCTCAATTCAAAGTGCCTGAGTAAGTGTTCCAAATATATCCCAATAAACCTCTCCAAAATTTGCCTTCCTTCGAGTCCCAAGGTCAAGCCTTGTTTATGATCTCATAATTTTTTTGTTTTATGACAAGAATTGCCTCTTCATCAGCCACCCTACCTCTATTCTCACACTCTAATTCACAGGTCACAGTATAGAGGCTACCAGCATGCTGATTTTTATGTAACATATATTTAATCACATCCCTCTGTGATCAAAAATCTTCATTTTATTTAAAGGATTATTTATTTGCGCATACAAGAGCTGGGGCATGGGCCAGAGGTGTAAGGGGTGAGGAGAGGATTTATCTGAGACAGAGTGGGTAGTAGATCAGGCAGATTGACTGAAATACACTGCTGAGGGGAGCAGCAGACAGATCAGGAGAGGTCTGTTTGCCATGTGGATCACTTTCCTGGCTGGGGATGGAACTCATGCTGCAGTGGATAGCTTCATAGCACTGCACTTTAACCAGCTGCACTACCAGGGAGGGCCCTCTGATCTAAGGTCTTTAATGGTGATTAGTTAACTATTGGCTTAACTACCAGCCCCTACTATGGCACACAGAGCCCTCAGGACCTGCTACCTGCTTACCTGGTCAGCATCTCTCCCCCCAACTCTTCCTCATGCTCTCTGGGCTCCACTCATCTTGGCTTAATTCCCAAAGCACAATGCTGCTTTATGTCACATTGTAAGTTGCTCCTTCTGCTTAAAGGGTTCTTCCTCTCCCCCACCCTGTTCACACCCCCCACCTACCACCACCATCTTGGTGGCCGAGGTAAACATTCCCTACTCCAATGGTTATTTCCCTGACAGCTTCCCCACCCCAACATCCGCACTCCCATACTCTCTCCTTCTCCCCCATCATCAGTGACCTTCCCTGGTATCATACACACCACTTTGCAGATCTGTTAACAGTTTTTACAGTTCATAAATGAGCATGTGTGACATCCAGGAAACTCAAAACCTCTTAAGAAGTACAGTTAGTATATTTAGTGTTAATTACAAAGTTTGTCATATAGTAAGCCATATTCAATTGTAGGACCAAAAAAAGTCTTTTAACAAAGAAAAAGGTAGGTGAGGTTAACTTGGAGAGCTGTCACCAGTACTAAACTAAACGTGATTGAAGAGCATAATGTAGGCAACAAGGCAGATAATGTGACTTTGGGTTGCACTCATAGAATTATGGCATCGAATGTGAAAGCGAAATTATGCTTAGTTTCTCCCCTTTCCAGAACACACTTGTAGGTGATACACAGAATATATTCAAAAGAGGAATGGAATAGGAAAAGCAAATGGAAATGGAAAAAAGGAGACTGGGACAGAGCTCAAAGACACAGGACAGGAGGGTTGAGCTCATGCTGCATAACCTAAAGTAGGTGACATGAATCACAGTTGGACCTACAGGGATGGGAGGACACAACAAAAATTCTAACAAACATGTTCACCAAGCAAACCATCCAGAGGGCAAGGTCAGCCATGGCTACTTGGAAAAGACAAACAAGGTGATGATGATATTCTCCGAGTTTTATATATAAAATTTAATCTTCTTAACAATCCTATTTGGTAGGTTTCATTACTAAAACATAGCCCAGAAAGGTGAAGGAATTGGACTGTGTTCATGCAGCTACTAAAAGAAGACCCAAAGACAAGCAGTTGAACTCCAGTCCTCTTGTTTCTACTCACTACCTGTCTCACTCTGAGGTTCACTGTATCTAAGTATAATATATAATTTAATAACTTAGCACTTCAGTGCCTCAATGCTAGCTGAAATCTAGGTATTTTCTAGATCACACCCACCAGGCATGGCAGTGGCCCACAATGCAGCCTCTGGAGACCTTAGATGTCTACTTAGTTCTGGACCAACCCATTTCATCCTCACCATAGCAGGATTTCAACCTCCATTGGTCATATAAAGACTCTGAAAGCCACTCAGGTTACAATACTTGTTTCAAGCCATACAAGGCAGGAATGGACACATCACTCAGACCTACTCCTTTGGATTCTTAGTGTATTTCCCATCAGAACTAAGTACTACTGAGCCATATCATCAACCAAATAATCACTGTTATATTAATCTTCCTATAAAACAAGATTGATCACATTCTACAGGGTCTTATAGACATTAGACTAAATACCTTCTGTCTTCAGAAGGTCTCTGAAATTCACAGTCCTATCTCTGTCAACTACTTTCTTTACATAGAAATAGGACTCAGGTCAAACCAAACTACTTTTTGCGCCCAAACATAATCCTAAGGTTTAAACTTGAATTTGTCCACAATATTCCCTTTATGTATTAGAAAGCCAAAAACTGTTATTTTATATTAGTAACACCCAAGTGGGCAAATCTGACTTATCTGAATTTTTTTTTTTCAGTCTCATTCTCTTGTATCACTGATTATGATTTCTGGCAATCATGAAAGGACTAAAAGTGAGATGACTTGGTTTGAAAATAGGAGGTACTTAAAACTGGAAACAGTTCAAGTGTCCATCTCCAATAAAATGGATATATTATCACACACTCACTTAATGAAGTACTATCCAAAAATAAACACAAACAGACTAGAACTGTATGCAAAGGGAGTAATGAATCTAAAAAGTGTCATATTGAGCAAAGAGATCAGACATAAATTAATTTATACTGAAATTCCACTTAAAAAGAGTTTATAAACAAATGGAACTGAGAGTGTTGGGTGGGATCAAAGTGGGGAGGGGCCCCAATGGTCTATGGTAAAGGGAAACAGGTGCTCAGTGGTGGGTGGGGTCTGGTGATGCACATCTGAGGAGGTGTGATCCCATTCCCTGAATCCTATATAGTGTATTAGACAGTAATGTCAAATGTAAACCAGTGCTATTTCAATAATTAAAAAAAAAAACTTTTTAATACTGGATCTCTTTGGTGGGGAGGGGAAGTCACCATGAGAGAGAAGCACAACGGGACTTGGAGGATATGGCAATATTCTTTCTTAATATGGCTAGTAACTAATATATATGTGCACTTTATAAAAACTCCTTGATTGCTACACATAAGTTTGGTGTAATTCTCTTTAAGGATGTTATATTTAAATATTAAGAAAAAAATCACAGCTTTGTTGTTAGGTTAGCATTTCACCAGAGTACACAGTGCAGGCGAATGATCTCTCCCACATTATCTGTCAGCAGCATTATATTCAGCAGTCTATGTAAAATAAGAGACTTTCTCCTTTTACAGCTCACACTTGTAACCTTTAGATTGGGCTACAAATTGCATTTCATTTCCTCTTGGAAATTATTTTACCCAAATGGTAACACCGGACACTTCTAGAAGCAAATCCTCAAAAAATGTCCTCCTTTTGAACTACCATCATTTTTATAACAACTTGATTCTTCACTCTCCCCCAGTTTTATCTGCTTATTCTTTTTCTGCTTCATTTCACTCCACACTGTCCAATACTTCTGAGCCCATCTCTACCCTCCAGTGACTTTCTGCCTCTATCCAAGCTTCTGAGCAACTAACATGCAAGTCCTTGGGGTTCCAAAGGAGGCAGAAAACACCAATAACATTAAATGCATCATGAACACGGCTGGGTTAATGGGGAACTTTCAGCCATCAGTATAGCCCCTTTCTAAACAATCCCCTTTACTTGCCAAGCCCCTCAAGCCATAGTAGCCTGGAAAAAAATCCAGGAGAGATCTCTGTGTTACTAACTCTTCAAGATCTGTGTGTGTGTGTGGATTCCCACCTTTTTTTTTTTTTAAGTTTTTTTTTTAAGTTTGATTTATTTATTCGTACAGAATGGGGGTACAGGTCAGAGATGCGGAGGGTGAGAGGATTCACGAGGGACAGAGTGGGGAGCAGAACAGGTAGATCGACGAAGTACACTGCTGAGGGGAGCAGCGGGAGGGTCAGGAGAGGTCTGCCGCACCATGTGGTCACCTCCGGGGCAGGTGGGGATTGAACTCATGCTGAGGTGGCTTTAGCTTCTTAGTGCTGTGCTTTAACCTGCTGCGCCACTAGGGAGGGCCTGGATTCCCACCTTTAGGAGATGTGGGATGTTACTAGCACAAAAATACTTACTTACAAGAATAAAGTCATTTAAAATTCAAATCACTTCTCTCATTTGATCACCACTAATGACAGCAGACAGATAGTTCTGCCAATATCTTTTCTACCTTCTTCCTTTCTGGCTTTATAAACAGAAAAGGGATGATTAAAGAATTTTCTTTCTTGTTCAAGGACACATGAAATTGAGAGGAGGTGAGAGAGTGGGAATATAGATTTTTAATATACAATTTCATGGCTTTTCCCCTACATCTTACATTCTCATACATAGGATATCATAGTAGTTTGAAAAAAAAAAAATTTGGTCATTTCCTCATTTCCCTCACTGTCTGCACACCCCTTCGCAATATGACCTTGCACCTTTCCCATCAAGACACAGGTTTTATTTACCCATCGCTTGATCTGGGTTGGACCAATCACCTGCTTTGATCAAAACAATGTGATGTAAGTGATGCTACATAGACACTACACCTAACCTATGGAGTTACAGTCCTGTAATCACAGTCTTCGAACCAAGCCCAGTTGCCAAGTAAAGAAGATGGGAGATGGGAGACCACAAGAAAAGCCATTGAGTCATCCATCCAAGCCATCACAGATCAGATGCATAGACAAGCTTAGCTAAGGCTGAGCTAAGATAAACCACACCTAGCGCAAGTCAGTAGTAACACCAAGTTAGGTTATAGATTTATGACTTTTAAAAAATGGTTGTTATTACCCACAAATTTTTGGAGTTGTTTGTTATGCAGGAAAAAAGGGGTAGTAGTTTCAAATGAGGGAAAAGCACATGTATGGTTATATGCATAGAGTGCCATACCTTTGTGACTTAGCATAGGGGAACAGAGATACTTACTTGATGAGAGGCCCTGTTTTTCAAGTAGGTGGAATGTAGGTATGTAAAATAAACTTGAATATACAATTATAAGGTATATTCTTACCTTTTGAGAAATGTGTCACTATTTTGCTTTGCAAGGGTATTTCCAGTGAAAATTCCAGGAGAACTGAGAACTCATTATTACTTCATACATCTCTGAGCTTTTTCTTACATTCAACTCACCTAAATGCCATCATTCTAACTTCAACATCCAGATTGGGATAACCCTCCCAATAATGGCCTAAGAGTTTTATCACCAATTTATCTCCAACAACCTTTCCACTTCTCTTCAGATACCTACTTCCTTGGTCATAATATATAACTATGTAATAATTTATATTCCCATATATAATTTCCTATATACTTAAATTATGTGCTGCTCTGAAGACTTGAATTGAAACATTTGCTATCCTCTTCTCCACTGAGTCAAATGATCTAATTAAGTGAACTGCAATAACAGTTTAAACTTATTGAACCTCCAATCCACTTTCCCCAAACTATTCACCCTCTTGGATCTCTACTTTCTTAGGTAGCCCTTAAATTTCAATAACACCATATATCCTATTTATTATATGCTATCAAAATCTAAATTCTGGCTAAATTATCAGTTTTCTTCATTTCTGTGTTAAGAACTGCTCAAAAAGCCATACAGTAAGGTATACTGATTCCACTATAAATTGATCATCTTCAATCTCAAAGCATCTCCCAACTACCTAGGAATTTCATTATTTTTCTTATGAACTCATCTACTTACTATATTTCAAATTTACTCTGCTCAAAACTCCACCCACTCCCTTCTCCTACATCTTTCTGATAGACATTTAAATATTTCATATCTCTCCCATTTAAAAAGATTGTTACTCTTTATCCCTGGTCCTCTTCTAATACCTAAGTAGATATAAGTACTAGCCATCTAGTGCTTTGCACATTAAGCAAGTCAGACACCCAGCAATATTCTCAACACCCCTTGCTGACATCCCCTATATGCAACCTATCTTAAAATTCTATTAACTTTAATTCCTAAGTATCTCTCAAATGTATCCACTCCTTTCCATCTATACTCTCACCACCTTAAACTATGCTACTAACACCTTTCTCCTTGAGCTGTAGAAATGATTAGTTTCAAGGCGTTTACCTGACTTCATTCAATCTATTATGAACTCTATATAAGAAGTTCCTTTTCAAAATTGCACCTAGTTTAAAATCATATGAAGCTCCCCAATGTTATAAACCCTGCTTTGGTTTAAAATCTCTATGGTCTGGCCCCTATTTACCACTCTAACCTTGTCTTTCAACTTTTAAGCTCTTTTCCCATCCAATTTTCAGTTCTTTAAATGAGCTACATTCCTTCAAACATAGGTTTTGTGAACTTGCTATTTTTTATGCCTCTGTGCCTAGGTAGCTCCATCTCTGATCAACTGTTGCTTCCTTAGGAAACTTTCATGTGTGTGTACCATGTAACCTCACTTCATGATGTTTGTATGCTTGTGACTGTATCCTTATATTATGCTTTTTTCATTCTTTTATTCCTAGCATACTACCTGGCACTCTCTGGAATATAGCAAATACCAAATATTTATTGAAAGAATAATTGATTTTTAAAAAAATAACCAAAGCATATACCTCTCAAAATAATTTCTAACATCTCTAGTACTAATGTTATAAGTAGTAATTAATAGTTATTTAATCTTCACAGGTACCATATCAAACAACTCTTTAGAAAGCATGGAACAATGATAAACTGTTTCATAAGCCTTGGGTTCTTATTCTAAATAGATTTTATACATGAATAACTATAGAGTTCACTTCCTTTTGTAGAACACAATTTAACGACTGAAAGAAAATCACAAATTACATTTTTTATCTGAACCTCTAACCAGAAAAACAAGCTCCTTTACCTCCTTCCTTTTAGAATTCAATTCTCCAAAGCATGCTACCACAAGATGTCCATGGGGAAATAATCCTAATTACTTCATGCATTAGTTGGCAGGCATCAGTAGACAATC
The DNA here is from genome assembly GCF_000260355.1 of Condylura cristata. NCBI lineage: Eukaryota > Metazoa > Chordata > Mammalia > Eulipotyphla > Talpidae > Condylura > Condylura cristata. The sequence goes on along the minus strand of NW_004567114.1, from coordinate 29,438,927 downwards.
TGAATTTAAATAACTTGTACATGCCACCTGTTTTAACCTACTTATATCCTTATCAAGGCAGCAGTTAATAAATAACAGACAGGTAGAAGGTATAGATAGATAGACAGACAGATAGATAGATAAAAAAGAATAGACATCTCCATCAGTAATATCAATAATGTACTAATGTTTTAAATGTTTCTTGTAGAAAATCTCTATTTATAAGCCAAAAATGTCTTTCTCAAGGACTTGGGAGTCATCCATTTGAAATGTAATCATTAAGAAAGAGAGCACCACTGTACCCCAGTTCCTGTAGAAGGGTAGGAACCTAGCTTGTAGATATACCAATTAGCAAACACATGACCAAATCACAGTAACCAACCTCCCTGTCTTCCCTTCAGTAGGCTTGAAACACCAGTTTAATAGTTCTGAACAAGTTCTTCCTTGCCATTTTTAACAATTGTCTCATGCAATTTCTCTTTGGCATTTCCTCAAATATAGAGAAAGATCTGTCTGCCTGTTCACTTCTAGATTCTGAAATATTTAAAGTACAGAAATAATCCAATATATATTTCTTGTGAGACTGGATGGATGAAATTAAGCAAGATTTTTTTTTCATTTAAATAATTAAGGAGATAAAATCTTTCTTGGGCCAATACTATACATTGTTTGACATATTCGCACATTTCAGATGTCAATTTAAGTACATAGCTACACTAAAGAGCAGAAGTGATCAGTGCTAGTGATAAACTTTACCATACACAAGGACAGGTTTTTGTATATGGAGATTTTATTTGCTAAATATAATTACTTTCTTTGCCTATATACATGGAATCAAGTAGATGTGTTGTTATTAAACTTAAATTGCTGAACTCACAAGAAGTACAATTGACTGTAAAATTCCAACAGAACTATGTCTGAGTAAAAATTCTGCTAGTCTAATAATTTATAATTATCATAAAATAGTTGCTATACAAGCCCCTGTCATCTAGACCTCTTCATTCACTGTGAACAAAACAATTGCACTACTTACAATACAAAAATGCAAATGAAAGTTTTATAGTATGGTCATTCATGACTCAGTCCCAAACAAAAACAAACAACAGTGAAAAGTAGCATCCTATGGAAAATTGCCCTAAGCAGTTTGATTGTATAGTCCATATTCTGTCTGTAATACTAAGCAAGAAAACTTTCAGATTCCCAAGACCACAGAGACCACACTTGTTCTGAGGACTCAGGGGAAACAAGGCAGACATCACTGCTTCTCAGTCGGGCACCTTCAGTAGGCACACCCTTCCACCGTGGGACCACGTAGAAGTCCAGGAAACAGTCCAGAGGGACTTTCCCTCATGGAACAACTGAGAGGTGAATGACTGAGACTCAAATAGCAACTACTGGAACCACTTTGACTTAAAAGCATTGAGAACTGAAATTGTCTAATACAATCAATTTAGACACTCAGAACTAGAACACCTACTGACTCTGTTAACATGGAGCTGTGCTCTTCATCTGTTTTCCTTAGCTTATAATTTCTGTACCAAAAGTTTTCAAGAACTGTCCTGCCCAGGCAAATAGTTTGATTTTTCATTCAAGAATCTTCCCAATTTAACTCTTTAACAGAAAGTATCAAAAGTTTTTTTTGTTCTAATATTCTTTGAATTTATTTCCCTCAAAATCCTCATCTTGATGTTTGTACCTATCCTAGGCCATTTTATCATGATAATTGAAACTTGCCCAGTCCTAAACTCAACTCTTTGTTCTGTCAATGGGTTGTATTGCTACTGTTTGGAAACTCACCTTGTGACATTTAACCATGTTCCATCTAGCCATCTACCTACAACCATAGCACAAATCTAGCCATTAAGAGTCCCAAAAAGGCTATGGCCAGACTTGCATCACCCCAAGAACCATGAAACTACAGTGTCCTCATGGAGTTATTTACAGTTCATTGAAAGTTCTATTCAGTAAGATGCAATTTACAGAGCAGTGGTCTTATTAAAATATAAGTAACATTACCTAGAATCACTGATAACATATTTTTTACCATTTCTCAGGAAAATAAGACAGTTGACCAAAAGTAAAATTCTCATGTAGGAGAAGTGGTTTTATTAACCTTTTACCTACAATGTCTAAAGGACTTCTTAAAGATGACAAATAGCAATATCAAGATATACTAGCTCCTTATGAGCTAGTATGTGCTATATGAAGACATAGATGAAATCACTGATGAAATAAAACAATAAAAATACAAAAAAGGAGATGGGATGGAAGAAGAATGAAAAGTTATATATCCTCAACCACAGGGATAATTAATGTGCAGAAAGAGTAAAGAAAAATTTCTACGCAAGTGCTCAGGAGTATGTAAAAAAAAAATGTAAATAGTGATGGTATAAAAATTGCAATATATTTTGTCCTTCTTTGCCTTTATATCAAGATCATTCCTTAATGTTTAACAACAGGAAGCATTCATCATGATTGAAGATTAGCACAGATAAAAATTTCTTTTTGTGTAAGCAACAAAATCAAGTAAAGAAATATTGCTGTCACCTTATTGCTTCCTGTCCTTCCAGAGTCAGTTCTTTCAGCTGGACAGACTGCTTTGTAACTGGAAAATTCATGCAAAGGAATATATCCCTATAACTTCACCAAATTGTTTACATACAAGAATGTTTAGGCCCTCCCTTGTGGTGCAGTGGGTTAAAGCACAGCCTTGCAAGTGAGCCACAGCAACTTCAATGCTAGTTCAATACCTGGCACCGGAGGTGACCACATGGCATAGAAGACCTCCCCTGACCCACCCGCTGCTCCTCTCATCAGTGTACTTCATCCATCTGCCTGGTCTGCTTCCCACTCTGTCTCTGGTGAGTCCTCTCACCACCCCTGCACCTCTGGCCTTTACCCTAGTTCTGTATGCATAAAAAAAAAAGAATGTTTATATTTAAATCTGCATATACTACCCAACCTCTATCACATATTTTACCACCCAGCCCACCTGGAAAAGAACTTGATTCCAGGCCAAACTGGAACTTTTAGCTGATGCTCACCCATTCTCCAAATCCTTTCTCCATCTCTTCCCTCATACTGATTGCGTTTTTACTCACCCCCTTAATAGTTGCTAAGCAAACTTTCTTTCCTCTAGAAGGTACGTATAATGGGTTCAGTGCCTTGCCTTTTCTACCTTTGTATCAATTAGTTCAAAAAGCTGTGTGCTCCCCATCTTCAAACAACTAGCAACAACAAATGTTGGCGAGGATGTGGAGAAAAAGGAACTCTCCT
>NW_004567114.1:29394521-29434952 GCF_000260355.1 Condylura cristata | reverse complement strand
AAGCTAATCCCAAACCTGTATGATAAGGTGACCAAACAGGTCATCTGACTGGAAGGTTATTTACATGAGATAATTAAATATTCATGAAAGGGGAGGTCAGCAGAGTGACCAAAGGAGAAAGTCTTACTTTCTGCAAGAAGTGTGGAGCACAATTCAAGTTACATCACAAATACTGGCTTTTTGCCTCTGGCCCTAACTTTGCCATTACTAACTTAAGGTTAGTATATTTAAGAAATATGTTGCCCCTCCTTGGTGGCACAGCAAGTTAAAGTACAGCACTAAAAAGCTAAAGCCACTTTAGCATGAGTTCAATACCTGGCAAGGGAGTGACCCACATGGCGCCGCAGACCTCTCCTGACCCATCTTATGCTCCCCTCAGCAGTGTACTTCAATGATCTGCCTGTTCTGCTCCCCACTCTGTCTCTGGTGAATCCTCTCACCACCCCTGAGCCTCTGTCCTGTACCCCAGTTCTGTATGCATAAATAAATAAATCTTAAAAAAAAAAAGAAATATGTTAAGCTTTAGTGCCTAATTCCTTGCAAAAGAAGTGTATGTAGTATAGCATAGCTATGAGGCACTTCTAATTCAAGATGCTAGAAAAACAGAATGTCTGGCTTAAGAAAGCATGTGGTCCATCTTCAATTCTTCCAGAAAAGGACTCAGATCCTAATTCTTAGTTGTTGTTTTTTTAAGATTTATTTATTGATGCATATAAGAACTGGGGTACAGGGCAGAGGAGCAGGGGTGGTGAGAGGATTCATCAGAGACAGAGTGGGGAGCAGAACAGCAGACTGATGAAGAACACTGCTGAGGGGAGCAGTGGGTGAGACAGTACAGGTCTGCTGCGCAATGTGGGTCACCTGCGGGCCAGGGATCAAACTGGCACTAAAGCGTGAGCTGCAGCCAGCTTACAGGGCTTCTATCCCATTGTGTCACCAGGGAAGGCCCTTAATTCTTAGTTTTATAAAGATAAGTTGTTGGGTTTTAATTTTTAATTTGAAGTAAACTTAAATGATGTCAAATAGGGTATCCACACACCCTCTACTGAACTCATTGATAAAAGGTAAGTATGTGTAAAACATTAACCTGTTCTTCATGAAAATATAAATGGTTTTTACTGTTATTAGAATTATGGGCTTGTTAAGGTGCTTTCTTTAGCAGAGCAGAAATGGAAGGTATAAGGGCTTAAAATTTTAGCTAATGTTCTTTAAAGCAGGTTGTGAAAAACAAATCTAGTCAGTCTAGGAGTAAACCTAGGAGGTTAGAATTACCTCAGAAGTAATATATGAGGAGTATACATCACATTAACAGTTTCATGGTCTTCAGAGCAAGGAAAGTTATCAGGGATAAAAAGGGACAGTATATAATAATGATAAAAAGATCAATTTTCTAATAATTCATAACAATCCTTAATTATGCACCTTATGAGAGCATCAAAATATGAGATAAAGCAAACAGAACATCAGGGGAAAATAAATGAATCTGTTAGCATTATAGAAGTCTGCAGTATTCCTCTATCTGAAGTGGTCACTTTAAGTAAGCAAAAAGAAAAAAAATCAGTAAGGGCTCATAACTCAACAGATTTATTGATTAACTGGATATAACTGACATCTTTTAACTACACTACAGCAAAAAATAAAAATTGTCTCAAGAACATTAATAAGCTAGTAGAACATTAACTAAGATCAACCACATTCTGGGTAATAAAACACACCATAACATATTTGAAAGAATAGTTATAATAAAATATCTGCTATTAGGCTACAATGAAATGAAATTAGAAATCCATGTCAGAAAGATAGCTGGAAAATCTGAAAATACTCGGAGATTAAATAACACACTTCTTATTAAAGAAGAAATCTCAAGAAAAGCTAATACAAATTTTCAGAATTAAATGAAATTAGAAATGAAACGTCTCAAAAGTTCTAATTTTAGTAAAAGATGCTTTGAGGGAAAGTAGAACTTTAAAAGCATGTATTGGAAAAGAAAGGTCTGAAATTAATAACCTAAATTCTCAACTCCCCAAACTAAAATAAGAAGAGTAAATCAAATCTGAGAAAAGCAGGAGAAATGACAGTAAAATTTGGAGTAAAATCAATGAAACTGAAAATAGGAAATTAACAAAGAAAATCAATAAAACCAAAAGCTTGTTCTTTGCAAAGATCAATAAAATCAATGTGTCTCGTCATGCTTAAAAAAAAAGGACACAAAGTTTTAATATGAGAAATGAAAGCAATGACATCATCACAGGTGCCACAGAAATTAATAATAACAATAATAATAATGAGTATTATGAACAAATCTATACCCACAAATTTGATCATTTAGATGAAACAGACCAATTTCTTGAAAGATACCATCTGCTAAAACTCCAACAAAATATACCAGACTACTTGAACAGAACTACTAAACAAATTAATTCATAGTCTCCCATAACAGATAGCACCAGGTTAATATGATTCATTGGTGTATTCTATCAAATATTTAAGAAAGAAATTTTGACTTCTCTACATTCTCTTCCAGGAGATAGAAGCAGGGAAAGTACTTCCTAAGTCATTACACCAAATGCTGGTGAGGAAATGAATAAACACATTCTTTGCTAGTAAGAATATAAAATAGTACATTCACTTTGGGGCATTTGGCAGCTTCTTTTCAAACTGAACATAATCTTACCAAATGGTCTAGCAATTACATTTCTTGATATTTTTGGTATTTACCTCACACTATAAATTGATAACGTATGCTAACACAAAAACCTCCACATAAAAGCTTGTTGAATAGCTTCCCTCTTAATTGCCAAAACTTAGATAGTTTAATAAATAAATGTTGGTAGTTGAGTAAATAAATGGTGATATATCCAGACAATGGAATATTATCAACTACAATAAAGAAATGAGCTATTAGCCATGAAAAGACATGGAGAAACAGTAAATGCACACAACAGATAGAAAGAACTCAATCTGAAAAATCTGTCCACTGACTATCTGACATCTGGAAGGCTCAAAATTATGGACAGAGTGAAAGGTTCAGTGGTTGCTAGGAGTTCAGGAGAGGAAGGAATGTATGAATAAAATACAGAGGATTTTTAGGTCAGTAAAACTATGCTGTATGACACTACAATGGTAGATGTATGTCACTATATGTTAGTTCAAACCCAGAAAAGGTATACCAAGAGTTGACCCCAAGGTAAACTATGAACATTCGGTGATCATGGTGTGTTAACTGATTATAATAAACGTGCCACTCTGATGAGAAATGTTGATGAGGACAAGGCCCTCATGTGCGTTGGTGCAATCTCTGTGGGAAATCTCTGTATTTCTTCTCAATTCTGTTGTGAACCTAAAATTGTTCTTAAAAATATCAGCCTGGCCAAGGATAAATAGATGTGACTACATCAATTTAAAGAGCTTGTGTACAGCAAAACAGGCATTACAAAAAACAAACAGACACCCCACTGACTGGGAAAAAATTTTCTCACGCAAAACTAGCAATAAAGGATTGATCATAAAGATGTACAAAGAACTGATGAAACTCAACAAAAATAAAAGTAAACAACCCCATCAAAAAATGGGTAGAAGAGCTAAAAAGACACTTCTCCAAAGAGGAAATATAGATGACCAACAAGCATATGAAAAAAATGTTCAACATCACTAGTAGTAAGGGAAATGCAAATTAAAACCACAATCATCCCACCTCACCCCAGTGAGAATGGCATATCTTCAAACAACTAGCAACAGCAAATGTTGGCAAGGATGTGGAAAAAAAGGAACTCTCCTGCACTGCTGGTGGGAATGAAAACTAGTACAACCACTATGGAAAACTGTTTGGAGGTTCCTCAGACTGCTAAACATGGAGCTTCCCTATGACCCAGCAATCCCACTCCTAAGTATCTACCCAAAAGACACAAAAACACTGACTCAGAAAGACACCTGCACCCCCATATTGTTGCTTTATTTACAATTGAAAACATGGAAACAGCTCAAGTGCCCAAAAGTAGATGACTGAATTAAAAAGATGTGGTACATATACACAATGGAATATTACTCAGCAACCCAAAAAAAGAAACACATGCCTTTTACAGCAACATGGATAGAGCTGGAAAAGATCATGCTTAGTGAAATAAGCCAGAAAGAAAAGGAAAAAATACCATATGGTTTCACTCATAGCAGGAGTATAACGGACCAGGCGAGAAAATAATAATAATAATGAACAGCTATATACCAAAGACATTTTACGGGGGTAAAGTGGGGAATGGGATCAAAAACAGTGGGGGGAGGGAAATGCACTTGACTATGGTGATGGCACATGGGTGATTTGGTGATGGGAAGCTCACGGGGATTACAACTGAGATGAAAAACTGCACAAAATGATGTAAAAATAAACTATTATATTATTTTTAAAATATATATCAAACTGGCAAGCATAATAATAAGAAAAGTAAAACAATGCTTAAGTGAACTGGGGAGTGTTTCTGTGGCTTTTCTAGTTTAAGGAAAACTAAAGAAAAGGGATGCAATCCACATGCAACATTTAAACGTTTTTTATATTACCTATGGACTTTACATATACAAAAGAATAAAACTAGACCATTATTTCACATCATACATAAAAATAAACTCAAAATGGATAAAGGACTGGGAAAATGCCTGAAACTACAAAATATATAGGAGAAAACATAGAAAAAGACTCCATGACATAAGCCTTAGAAACATTTGCAGACTTACCTTTAGCTGCAAGTAATATAAAGTGAAAGATAATTGGAACTGTGTCAAACTAAAATAGTTCTGGCCCTCCCTGGTGGCTCAGCAGGTTAAAGCACAGCACTAAGAAGCTAAAGCCACTTCCACATTAGTTCGATCCCTGCCTGCCCTGAAGTGACCACATGGCGCAGCAGACCTCTCCTGGCCTGCCTGCTGCTCCCCTCAGCAGTGTACTGCATCGATCTGCCTGTTCTGCTCCCCACTCTGTTCCTGGTGAATCCTCTCACCCTGCGCATCTCTGGCCTGTACACCAGTTCTGTATGAATAAGTAATCTTTGAAAAAAAATAGTTCTGTACAACAAAAGACACAGTTAACCAAAACAGAGACTCCATACTCCACAGGTGAAATATTTGCATGCCATATGTCTGAAAAGGGATTAATACTGAAGATCTTAAAAGTGTTTATACAACTCAACAAAAAGAAAATAAACAATCTAACCACAAATGGGCAGAAAAGCTACATAGGCACTCTCCCAAGATAAACAGGCATATGAAAAAAATGTTCCTCATCACTTACTATCAGGGAAATGCAAATCAAAACCACGTAAGATATCACCACACACCTATGAGAACGGCCCATTAAAAAAAAAAAAAAAAAACGACAAGTGTGTTAAGAACACAGAAAAAAATGAATGTACACTGATCCAGGTCCAGCCCTTATGGAAAGAAGTGTGAATATTCCTCAAAAGACTAAAAAAATGTATCTTCTGAAAATGACCCAGCAATTCCATTCCTAGGTATCTATACAAAGAACACAGAAATACACATTGAACACGGAAATACACATTTGAAAGGAAACCTTCACTCCTACATTTATAGTAGTTCTATTTATAATAGCCAAGATATGGAAACAACTTAGATGTATAAAAAGATGCAGGATATATACACACGGACTACTCCTCAGTGATCCAAAACGATAAACTCATGTCATTTGTGGCAACATGGGTAAGACTGGAAGGGATAATTCCAAGCAAAGGAGCCAGAAGAAAGACAAGTACTGGATGATTTCACTTATATATGGAATCTAGAGAAACTAAACAAAGGGTCAGACAAACTGTAAGACTGACCCTTGAAAGCCAGCCTTAGATCTGAGATACTCAGGAAGAAGGGGTTGGGGGAGAGGGAGGAAGGGCGAGAGAATAGGACGGGAGGAGGAGAGTTCAGTGGAGTGTGGAGGGCTGTGAGCACTTTGGTGGTCGGAAGATGATGGTGACCACACCTGAGGGAAGAAATCAAATCCTATATTGTGAAAAGATAAACAAGGATGTTTAAAAACATGTTTTTAAAAATGTTAATGTTAAAGAAATTAAAATTTAAAAATACCTATGGGTTTTAATTTAAAAATATACAACAGCCTTAAGATTGTATTAAATAGAAATTTCTTTTTTTTCTTATGATATATTTTACTTATTTATGCACAAAAGAGCTGGGGTGCATCTACTGAAATACTCTGCTGAGGGAGCAGTGGGCGAGATAGGAGAGGTCTGCTGTGCCTTGTGGGTCAGCTCTCTGGCTGCTGGGGGTGGGTAGCTTCATAGCGCTGCATCTTAACCCCTTGTGCCATTAGGAAGCACCCTAAATAGCAATTTCTAGCTTGCTATTTGGGGGACAGGGTCTGAGATTCAACACAAGAGAAAAAAAGGAGGAGGATTTGTGGCCAACAAAAATCACTAAAATCTACAAACATAATTCGTAGCCTCTTTGATTTTCAATCCTTGTTTTGATAACTTGATAAGAGATAAAAATCTGCAATGTAAATATATATGTACTAAAATTAAATGTTGTATGTGGCAGTTTGTCAAATCCAGTTTGATAAAATACAATTAAGAAAATTATTTCCCATAATTTTTTTCTGAAAATTAAAAATATTCATATACTTCAACTGCATAGTTGCTAAACATTCATTTTGTCTTCAGAAACAATTCATCAGTGATCTTTTCCCAAATTTCAATCTGTTGCGACCTAGTTTATCATGCTTACCACTTACTAATAATGCCATTTATTGTCCTCTGAATTCCCCATGTATGTTTCCTAAGACAATTCATGCTACCAAACAGTATGTTTCCTGCAGCCTCTTCCTTGGTGCTCTACAATTCAGCTCCCCATAAGCTGGAAGCAAGGCTGGACCTCCCCAAGCTGTATTCACATGTAAGCCATAAAGGATCTTGATTCTATTCCTTGGATTTCTAGCAACAACATCTTTTATTCCTGCTATGGTTTCTAGGAAATTTGTATCATTTCTTTCCAAACAAATGTTTCCCTTTAATGGAGTTCATCTTCCCTGCCTCACAGTTCTCTTAAAGAATTACATATCTAGTTCATGAATTCCTAGTAAATCAAATTACTTTCACAGAATACATAGATTGAGATGATCTTGAAAGTAAAAAAAATGTTATTAAGTCCTCTTTCATTCTGCAGCCCCATCATGTTAAAGAGTGAAAATGTAATTTTCAGACTCATACTCTCCTATTCCCAAACCACCACTCGCTCACTTCCTCATTTTTAAGTTCGATTTTATTTTCTGTCATTGTGCAATTTTACCAAAATCTTTTTAACATTTCATTGCATCAGGTCAGTGAGTCACCAGCCTGTACTAGAAGCAATGAAGGATTACCAAGGAGGTGGGACCCGTTCTCATCGTCACACACTTATAATCAAACTGAGAAAATAAGCACACACAAACAAAATATTAATATGGCCTCAAGTATATAGAAATCTATGAGCCCAAATCATTCATGTCCCCTTAGGCATGTAGCTCTTATTATCAACTTGTGATTAAGTCAGCATTCCCTCTACGTCTTTACGTATTCAGAGAACCAGAATAACCATCCCAAAGGCCATAACAGAAGTTTCCTAAGAAGTTATAACACTCCACATGAAAAATGAACACATAGAGACACAAAATAAAGATACTGCAATTATATTAATGCTGCACATACATGCACATAAGTGAAGATGAGATATTGTAAAGATATTCACTAGAGCTGCTTCCGAATAATGCAGGAAGGCTTCCTGAAAGAAGCATGAAGTCAAGTACTACATAATAAATAATAAAAGAGCCAACCTATAGGAACTAAAACAGACAGGAGGCCAAAAATATACAGACTCACGCAAGCAGAGACGACTAGACATGTAAATAAATCTATAGACAGAGAGCACAGTAATATAATAATCAAAAGAGAAAGGTAAACATAATGTGCAACCCAGATACAAATCAACAATTACTTAAAAGATGACACAAACAGAGGCCCTTCAATTCTTTAAAAAGAAAGGTAAAAATATTAATAAGTCAATGACTAATGATAAAAATTTTAAGTAATCACTTAACAAAAAACTTCCAACCAGTGGAAGAAAACATCCAATAAAAGAAAAAAAAAACAATAAAGGCAGATGAAAGCAAAGAAAAAGATTTCTATAAAAATGGAAAATAAGATGCTGTAAATAAATCAAAATGTAATTCATCAGAACAAATACACAAAGTTTAAACTTGCCAGTTAGGCTTTCGGAACCTATACATGTAAGGCTAGACAGAATATCGACACCATATGCTACATAAAAGCTAATGTGGGTCTATTAGTTTCAAGAAAAATATTAGGAAAAAAGAAAGTTAGAAAATAGTGTTGAGGAACGCTCTCAGAAAATACAGCACTAAGATATAGGACTGAAAAATAGGAGAGAAAGAACAAGGGAGTCAAGGACTAGTCCAGTAGGTAGAATATCTCAATAAAAGAGGTTCCATTAAGAGAGAGAACAGAGAAAAACAGGCAAAGGGATAAAGATAATCACCTTCGGAAAAAATTCAACACAAAAAGGCATGCTCTTCCAAGATGAAAAGCAGAAATGATGAAAATGGACCCCACACTACGCCAGTTTCCACTTTCCACTTCCTAGAAAAGTCTCAGATCCCTGGGACAGAAGATACGTCCAACTTCCAGAAAGAGAAAATAGGTCACAGATAGAGGATCAGAAACCACAATGACTTCATTTCTTTCTTTTTTTTTTTTTTAACTGCTTCAGATTTCTTTTAATTAAATTGTGTGACTTCGTTTCTTATTAGAAGGTGGAATATAAGGACACTTAACCACTCAGAATTCTGAGAAGGTATCTCTAGCCTAGCATGTTATAAGCAGATGGGAGAGCAGTGTGAAGAGAGATTTAAGAAAATGAGGTTGACAGACCATTTATTGCTTGAATCAAGGTAACGAGAAATTTAACAAATTGGCAGAGAGTTTAGCAGTTGAGCTAATAATAAGTACCTAGAAAACTAAGCAAGTGAAAAAGTCAGTTACCAACTCTCAGGGAAATGGAAAGTGCAGAAAAGGAAAAGTTAGCAGGGTGGGCTACAAGGTCTCTGTGGACAGAAACTTGTGTTCATGTTGACAAAAACACGTGATATTATTGAAACAAAATCTGTCTGTATTGGGAATGCCGTGACAGAAACAATGCAACTATCGTGTGAGGACCGAGAGTAAAAGTGGTCAAACTTCAACTTCCACAGTGAAAGTCAAAGATAAATCCTAAAACTAATGAACTAGCAGTCAGGCCTATCGACCTGCCGTTTGGTGACAAGTAAATAAATACAAGGAGATTCTGCTAAACAATATGAGTCTTGCTTCTAACAGCAGCATCCTTCACTGTGCTCTGTGGTGAGCTGGTGCATGATTAACAACTGGTTCTAAAGTAGCTGTAAGAAGTCTTCATTTTCAGTACTTCGACTAGGCCAGTTCCAAGCTTTCGCCATGATATCACTGAACGTGGCTTTCCTGTGTCAGCGGCCAGTCCAGCCAGCCACTGACTACCTCACAGGACAGGTTTGCTTGAAGGGAGACCCCGGAAGGGCGCCTTCTTAGCCACCCCCATCATCATCCCAGTGAGTTAACCAAGTCTGGCTCTTGGAAGCATGAAAAGTGTATGTTAGAATTGTCTATTTTTTTTTTAATTTTCCTTAATGATGAGTAACTTTGAGAGTCCTTTAATATGACTATATTTTACATCACATACATTAATTATTATTTCAATACACTTAATGCAATTTTCCTTTCTATGAAATAAGTCATTGTTTTGCTTATTAAACTCTTTATGCGTATGTTCTAAATTAACAAAATCTTAATGCCTGATCTTAATTTACTAGTCTATTTAGTGAGTGAATAAAAACTACTGCTTATCATCTCCCTGTAGGATTATAACTCTCAAAATTAACTACTATCAACGTTATCCATAGGCCAAATAGGGAAGAAACAAATGTACCTTAAAAATTTTATGTATATAGAACCTAAAATTCATAAGGAGGCCACCCTGGTGGCTGAGTGGTTAAGTCTCAGCACTATTATGGATATAGCCTGAGTTCAATCCTCAGCCAGGGAGCTGACCCACATGGTACACAAGACCTCTCCTGTCTCTCCTACTGTTCCCCTCAACATTTGTATTTCAGTACATCTGCCTCTTCTGCTCCTCACTATGTCTCTGGTGAATTCTCTCACCCCCTGAATCCCTGTTCTACAGCCTACATTTTCATTATAGAAGTAAATATTTTTTAAGATCAATTAAAAAATAAACTAAATTTTAAAAGTAATTGAATTCCTTTTTCCTATTATTAATGAAGTTACAACTACCTGTACAATTTCAAAATGCAGTGCCTACCCTTACCTTTCAGGGAAAGCATTTCTTTCTTTCTTTTTAAAGATTTATTTATTTATTCATACAGAACTGGGGTACAGGCCAGAGATGCAGGAGGGTGAGAGGATCACCAGGAACAGAGTGGGGAGCAAAACAGGCAGACCGACGAAGTACACTGCTGAGGGGAGCAGCAGGCGGGTCAGGAGAGGTCTGCCATGCCATGTGGTCACCTCCGGGGCAGGCGGGAATTGAACTCATGTGGAAGCGGCTTTAGATTCTTAGTGCAGTGCTTTAACCCGCTGCGCCACCAGGGAGGGCCCCAGGAAGCATTTCTTTTAAAGATCATTGAAATTGATTTAAAGTAAAAATTTTATGGGAAAAAAGTCACTGAAAAAAAGTCTCAATCTACCTCCCAACACACACAGAATAACTGCAATGAAAACAGTCATGGAGAATTTCCCAAATGAGCAGTCTACAAGGACAAAGCAGAATCTTCAGGGAAATTAAGTTTGTAACATTATCATTATAAACACATTTTAATAATAGATATATTCTACATTAGCTCATTTATATATTATTAGTTGAGGTTATTGGTTGGTTTGCTGTTGCATATTGAAAAACATCCACTATTAAGTCAGAGGCTAAGAGGCCCTGAATGATGTGGTCTTTTAAGATATTATATATGCTTTCAGTATTTCTAATACGGTAACACTGTACAAAACCCTGAATTAGAACACATATCAGATATTATCTAAAACAAGTTCTAACCACAAGTATACTCAGATGAAATTTGAAGCAAAAGGAATAAAGAAAAAAAAGGCAAAAATTCAAAGACTGTTTTCCATAAAAGATTTTTAACTTTATGTTAACACAAGTAGCATTAGCATAAACACCTAGAGGGAACAAGTTAAAAAATTTTGGTGTGTCTAGTTTTAAAATGCTGCAGTTTTGCACAGAAAATACATCTTTTTCATTCTATTTCAATCAATTATCTATTTCATGCACTGTATTTTCTCCAAATGTTGCTGTTTTCTTATGTTCTACTTTCTCCAACCACAACCTCCATCCACCATCATTTTCCTAGCAATTAATATTTTCCACCAGAAATCAAGAAATATAAACCAATGAAAATTATTTAATATAGCCAAGTGCTGCTATCTTAAAGGATGAAGTTTGAAAGTGGTGACTAAAATAGATGTTTGGCTAACTTATGAACTCCTTTTTATCTAATATTCTGGAAACAATAATCCACAGTAAACCAAAAGAGAAAAAGCACTTACCTCATCCACATTTTCGAAGGCATTGATGATGTCATAAGGTAAACAAGACAACAGATCGATCACAAACCAAGTTTTCAAATAGTTCATCCTTATCAACTTGGGGTCAGAAATAACCTCTCCACCAGGTCCCACAAAAGTGGTATGAAAATTTAAAACAATGTCCACCAGGAAAATGACATCTACCACACTGTCCAGCACCAGCCAGGCTATGTTGTTCTGCTTCGTTTTGAAGGAGACATTGTAAGGAACCATAATGGCGGTATAGAAGGTAAGAATTAAAATCACCCAATCCCAAGTAGTTTTAAAAGCACAATAGTGTAAAATAATGTGTGGTGGCGTCTTTGGCGCTTCTTGTTTATACTGAGGAAGGATATCTGATCCCAGCTGAAGAACCTAGAAGAGAGAAAATGTATGCATAAATGACTTGGACATTCTGCAATGATGAACTCACACTTACCCAGCAGTCAAACCACCGCTGACTTAAAGAATATTGACTTTCCTGACCATATATAAATCCCTTTAGGGGAAAAAATGTGCTTAATACTTAGTTTTGCTTCTGTATATCGTCTAAACAAATGGAAGCATGGCAATGCAAAGTTATATGAACCTTAACTTCCTCATATTATGTCTAATTAAAGAGATGATGGGGGGGAAAGCAGATAAGAAAGCAAGATTAGAGGCTTGGACAGTCCCCGGTAAAGGTAACAAACTCAAGACAGCAAGCATTGCCTTCTAAAACCTGAAAACTGTGAAAAGGAGTTGAAGGAACAGGTCAGGGTTTCTCTGATCCATGCAATCAATGAACCCAAGGCTGAATAAACCTTAACGGTGCCTCTCTCGTGGCCCAAGGAGTTAAGACTCAATGCTATCAAGCTATCAGCAGCCACTGTGTGGCCAGGGACCTCTCCTGCCTCACCCGCTGCGCCCCTCAGCAGTGTATTTCAGTCAGTCTGCCTGTTCTGCTCCCCACACTGTCTCTCTCCTACCTGCTCTTATATGCATAAATAAAAAAAAAAATAAAAATCAACCTATGTGCTAAGGAGTTAGGTAGAGTTGTAAATAATGTTTCAGCAGCATTGCCCAACTTTGCATCCAAATATTCAGTGTCTCCAAGACTTATGGGATCCAGGAGTTAAGAGTCAAAATATTCAAATCATAAAGTCATAAAAGCATTAAACATTTGAATGCAAGAATAGTTATAAATAAAATACCTCATAGTAAGTCGCTCATATGCCACAGGCAATACAAACATTCTAGCACTTTTAGAAACTTGGGAAAGATTTATCCCAACAGTTTCTCTCAAACATAGGATTGCATAGTTGAAAACCATTTTACTATTTTGAAATATAAAAAAACATCATTGATATTCTCTTTGGTTGTGCCTTATAACTACCATTTTTAGTTTGGGAGTTATAAGAACTATTCATAAGGACTTTTATTTATTTACCTCATTAGGAAGTCCCCAGCCAGTTTTTTCCCATAAGGTCTTAAATTAGTACCAAATTATTCTGCCAGGAATATAAGCTACATGTTGGGATAGAGCAATATGTATACACTATGCATACCACACACAATCATAGATTGTCTTTCATCTTTCTACCAGTGGTCTGTCCATTCCAGTTTTATAATATTTAATGTGAAAATTTCCTTCATGGTAAATGCTAATATTTTACTACATATATTTGCACAGTCTATAACTACAGTCTATAACTTAAGTACAAATAAATAAGAGTCAGAAAATAAACTCAGCACCAGGGTAGCTCATTAAGACCTTCAAATACCCAAGCTGTGTGGCCTTCCTGGACCCCTTCCTACATAAAAATAAATAAAATTTAGATTTTACAGCTGTATTACTTTAAAATGCATAAATTAATATTATGGACTCAAATGCTTTACCTAAACATTCGTTTTTTGTTTGTTTGTTTGTTTGTTTGGTTAATAGAAATTGGACCATCTTGGGGACCCTAAAAAGTAGTATGGACCATTGGATAGGAGTGAGGGCAAGTCCTGGGGCCCTCAGTGGCCTTTTCAGGCCATCTGCTGTGGAGCATCTTAACTCTTTCTCTCCGTGCTCTTCCTCGCTAAGCCACTCTATGGCAGCTCTTTCCCTGTCAGACCTGCCCATCTCAGCCTTCAGGCCCAGGTGTGAACACTTCCACATGTCCACACCATACTCCAGGTGTCCACCAATATCCAGTTTGAGAAAATGAGAAAAATGGTAATTTGGTGCTCCTTCTGTGTCAGTCTTTGGAGATCTAAGCATACACACAGACTAACCCTGTTGAAAATGTTATAATTTCTGCTTTGTTCCCTGAAACTTAAAATCCGACAGAGAGAATTTTGTGCCTGAATCATGTTTTTGAGTTTGGGATTACTGGTCAATGTTAACTGGAAATAAAGTTTTAATGATTCAGTGTTTTCAGAGAATTAGAGTGAGAATTCAAACTGAGAAATAGTTGTATTTTATTCTATGACAGCTATTTGTTCCAATAAATACAAGTTTCAATGGAGTTGATATAGGTAGGAGCAGTGAGTCACTGACAGTTAGAATGCAATTATTCTTGATAAGAGGGGTTTCTATTTCCAAATTATCCCAACCTAAAGACATGCTGGTATTAGAGGAAGACAATGCAGGATTAGTCTCTTCCTTTCTACAAAATGTGCTGCAGAAATGCAAAGGCTGGGTGCTCAGAGTTAAATTTTCTTCATCTGGTCACCAGAGCAGGTGAAAAGACTGGTTTTACCTGCAGGCATCAGATTTTTGAATACCTGTTTCGCTTTGCTTTCTTGCCTGATAGCTCTTGGAGGGATAGTAAATGTGAGAGTGGGCAAAAATTTTACCATATAAAGTAATGTTGTGGCAGAGAAGAAAATCCATTTCCCTTACCCCCAACTAAATCTGGGTTCCTCTGAAGCTGGATAGGTGAACAAATTAACATCAGGCCAATTAGTAGAAGAAAATGTTAAAATTTACCCACAACAAAGAATTTATATGAATCTAAATTCTAAGAAAACAGGAGGTGGACCTGGAATATTGATTCTGTATTTAAAGGCCTATGATGTGGGATCCTTGAATTCACTCTGGGAAAGGTATCACTGGAGCTCCACACCACAAGTTTCCCAGGGGAGTATCTCCATGACACAGAGACATTACTTAAATCCAAAAGGGCAGGTTTATTATAAAAGGGAGAGAAGAATAAAGGACACTTGCATAGACACAAGTGGGCAGAAAGGCCACCCTGAAAGGGACAGGATTTTGAAGAGAGGCTGCATGTTTGCAGTGGGCAGCCTTGAGGAAGCTGCCTCTGCTAGAGGGGTCAATGAAGAGAAGCCTGGCAGGGTACAGGTCACAGGCAGGCAGGAGGCTGCTGCCCTGTGGAGGGACAGAGCTGGTGGAAAGGATACCTGCATGGCCCAGGTGGGCAGGACTGTGCCTCGGGCCAGTGCAGAGACTGTCTTCTGTTGAGGGGCTCACTCTTTCTTGTAATGTCCTGAATGAACTTTACAGATACAGATTTTGTGGACTTTACCCTCACCCCAGACATGGGACCTACTAATCCCATCAACATCAAAGAGAAGCTTGCCAGGGACCTGAGGGTGGAGTTAAGCAGCCAGGTTTGAATATAAAACTGGACATGTGAGCTCTGGGGGCCTCTTGGCCCATCACCAATTTTCAGGGGTTCCAGGTCAGCAGAACTGGTAGGATGCATTAATTAACTTATCTCTCTCCTCCCTCTCTCTCTTTCCCTGAGTTATTCATTTCCCTTTTCCCTTGTAAATGAACCCATTATTCACCTTTTTGTGCATGCCGGAAGTTGAATCATAAGCACAGAGGTGAGGACCCACAGTCAGGCAGCCCAATTCACACTGGGTTGCCCCATAACAGTAATGAGTTTCTTCTGTTGATTTTGGGTAACTGTGTGGAATTTTAAAGGGCCAAAGAGTCTACAATGGCCTTCAATTGCCATATTTTCACCTTCAGGAGTGCACTCTTGACACTCCCCACAGCAGTCTCATAGCTGCTTGGGCCGTGTGCTTTGTGATCTAGGCATTACTGAGGATCATAATTCCCATAGCTGGGTCAGTGGCTACACAGTTCCTTCTGTCAGGGTCAGGCACAAGCCAAACAGGCATAGAGAAGGAGCAGATGCTCCAAGAAAAAGCAGATATTCAGGAGCTATAACATCATGATTTATTTGTCACCACCTTGTTTGACAACACTGATTAATACAAGCCCAGCAGAAAAATAAGTTCCAGTTCTTTGTCAGAATTTTCCCCCCAGCCATTTCTCCCCACTACCTAGGCCTATAAAAACCCCTCTTACCCCTCCCTCAGTGTGACTCTGCCACCCCATTTCCACCCCTTTCTGAAACAGGGTGGTCTCAGGAAAGGGGAGGTTCCAGGTTCCCTGCCCCACCCAGTGGAGGGTGTTGCTGAGCAGAAAAGAGAAGAATCTGGAGAGGAGATTGAAAAGGGAGGGAGCAGGATGGAGAGCCAGAAGGTGACCTGAGGGAGGCACATGGAACACAGAAACATGTGAAGAAACTGTCTTACTTCTTGGTCCTGGACTGGTTAAAACAGATGTGAGTGAGAGACCCATGGGGAGGTTGACTATAGCAGCGTTTATCTTGAATTTGACTTCATTCTTTTCCTCCCAGACTTGTCTGGCCATTCCTGACCCTTTTGTATGGGTCCCGGACAGAAGCTGCTTTAGTCTTGTGGCCGGCTTTCAGGCCTTCCTTGGGCCAATCCCTTTTGGGTTGACTTTTACCCATAAGGGTATGGGTAACTTTGAGTGTTTCATTTAGAAACTATATATTTTCTGTCTTTTCTGTATTGCACATGAATTATATTAAAAATCCTTTCCAGGCCCTCTCTGGTGGTACAGCAGGTTAAAGCACAGCACTGACAGGCTAAAGCCACTTCCGCATGAGTTCGATTCCCGCCTGCCTGGGAGGTGACCACATGGCGAGGCAGACCTCTCCTGACCCGCCCGCTGCTCCCCTCAGCAGTGTACTTTGTTGATCTGCCTGTTCTGCTCCCCACTCTATCTCTGGTGAAACCTCTCGCTGCTCCTGAGCCTCTGGCCTGTACCCCAGTTCTGTATGCAAAAATAAATAAATCTTTAAAAAGAAAAGATAATCCTTTCCATTAAAGGTCTTAAATGTCTTGTCTTGATGTGGTGGATGGGAGAACCTATTTAGAGCTGGCAGGTTTGGGGGTCCTGGGGTGCTCCTCTCCCTTCCCTGTACCCCCAACTCCCATTCAAAGCCTCACTCCTTCTTACCCCCACTTTATATGAGTCAAGTTTCCTATTATTTTCCTCCATCAGTGCCAAAAGAAGGGGAGATCTTCACATGATAGACAAGAATGAAGTTACCAAATATTTAGTCTAAGAGTAAAGAAAGGAGACTGCCCAAGAGGACATGATAAACCAGCACTGATACCCCCCCAAACTATTTATATATTCTTCTAAGCCATCTAAAGGGTAGCAGTGTTTGACTCTTCAATGAAAAAAAAAAGGTCCAGGGACAAAAAGCAGCGAAGGCCATCACTGCTCTTAATTTAAAATAATCTCCATTCTTTAAGTAACGGTAATAGATCTCCTCAGACTCAGGGGTCTCAACTGGCTTTTAATCCACATCAGGCTGGCCCTTATTGAAAGAAGCTTACACTGGGCATTTTAAGAAAAGCTAGCTGACCCTTTGGGGGAGACCAGCCAACACTATAACCAAAAAACAAAGCAAAAAAAAAAATTAAACGGGCAGAATCAGGAATAAAAAGTCCTCAAAATCAAAAATAAAAATGATGAGATGTCAAGGAACATAAACTTTTCACTTGGGGGTTGGGGTGGAAACCCACTAATAATTCAGATTGCTGATGCTAAGGTAGAAAATATTCCTCTTTTGTCCCTTTCCTTCTCTTCTTGCCCAGTTTTGTTCACAGAGAAAGAAAAACCCTGACTAGGGTGTAGCTGAGACCCAGAAGGAACCAGAACAAAGTCAGCAGTCACTGAAACCAGCTCCTATACTTCAGCTTAACTTGTAGGTACAAATGGGTGACTGGAGGCAGCAAAGAAAGCAGCCTGAAAATCAAGTTATATGTAATAACTAGCATTTATTCAGAGGATGTTATATCTAATTGTCTACTCTAAATCTTGTCTTAATTGCATATAATCTAAAATATGGTGATTGTGAAAGAAAATCAGTATGTTCTAGACAAAGGGAAGAGACAGGGTGGGCAGGTCAAAATGAGCTGCTGAGAAGGGTGAAGTGGCCTCTGCTACCACTGTCACAGATCAAGACTGGACTGCCTGGGGGCCTCAGGCCCCATCCTGTGACACCATCCCAGCAAGAGAGCCTTTCATAGCTCTCCCAAATTCAAAGCCTTTCTCAGGTTACACCTACCAGAGAAAATTTAAAGTCTTCAAAGGACCCTGTCTATAAATTAGCATAGGCCCATTGAAGACCATACCCTGAAAAAGGAATTCTTTGGTTTGCTCCCACTTGTCTCAAATGTCACTCCTCTTTTTCTAACAAAGTCCTCCTATTTTAATATTTAAACTATTTGACATACTTATAAACCAAACCCAACTGAGAGGTCAGGAGAGGTGGTGAGTTGAAGAAGAAACTGACTAGGACTGCTTTCCCAACTGTTTGCTTCTGTGTCAAATACTTTGATTATCTAAAAAACTCTCTCTAGGGTTTCCCTGGAGGTGCAAAGGTCAGTCCCAGCAAGCTATCACCAGCCACTGCAGCATGAATTCAATCCCCACACAGGGAGCTGACCCACTTGGCACAGCTCTCCTGTCTCATTTGCTGCTCCCCACAGCAGTGTATTTCAGTAGATCTACCTGTTTTGTTCCCTAGTGAATCCTCTCAACTTTGTCCCCAAACCTCTGGCCTACACTCCAGAGGTTTGTATACAAAAACAAAAATAAATCTTTAAGAAAAAAAAGCTGGACTTTTACTCTAGTTAACATAATTATTATTATTATTGGTTAATATTTAATTATGATAATGTCCTATTTGGGCTTTTAAAAGCATGTCTACACATGAAAGCATTAGTCTCTCCCCAAGCTAACAGCACTATTTGGGGCAGAAATTCACACAAATCTCAGTGTGAACTATGGAACTATGGTTGAGAACTCTCCAAATTCACTTCCTAGTCCTCCCCAAACCAAATATAAAATCCTCAACTAATTAAGAAGTTTATTCTTGAAGAAAAAAGATCACTAGTTTTGAACTTCATGTATCATATACAGATCTTTATTTATAATGATATCTATCTGAAACCTATATAATACTATCAACCAATGTTACTTCAATTATTTCCTAAAGATACTCTGGAGTACGTTAACTCCCTTTAGCAGAGAAAACTGAAGAGCATATACATTTAGTTTTAATCTTTCTCATCTTTGCTAAGTTACTTCAGAAGATTTTGGGAATACTGAATTAGATTTACAATATTTTCACACCAGTAAGCTAAATGATGAGTCCACAAGACATGTAAGCATGAAAGCTTCTAGCTATCTCAGTGTTCTGTCCTCCTGGTTCTTTGGTTCTGATACAATGACATCCAGTCCAGTGGCTGTACTAGCCATATCTTAAGGGTCACACCCTTACAACTGAAGCCCAAATACCCTCTGGAGTCAGACTCATAAATCCTAGTGCTCCTCAGGCATTGCATTTCAGGCACTTTTTTTTTTTTTAAGATACATGTAGTTATTTTTGTGTGGAAGAACTGCAGTGTGGGCCTGAGGTACAGGGAATGAGAAATTCACCAGAGACAGAGTGGGGAGCAGAACAGGTGGATTCACTGAAACACACTGCTGAAGGGAGCAGTGGGCAATAAAGGAGAGGTTTTCTGTGCCATGTGGGTCAGCTCCCTGTTCAGGGATTGAATTCGGGTCATAGTGGTGGTAGAACTGAGGTTTAACCTCTAGACCACCAGGAAGGCCCCCACTTCCAGCACCTTCAAATTTAATGTCTATCATTTCCTCCAAGCCCTCTCTTCCTCTTTTTATTCACCATTAAATTCACCAACAGCACTCTCTACCCAGCTCTCCAAGATGAAGACATAGAGTTGTCCTTTACACCTTTGCTTTCTTACATTTAATTCTAATCTATCAACAAATGTGCTAACTTTAATCTTGGTGTGTCTATAATCTGCTTCTTCTACTGATTTTCTTGCTTAAACCATGGTCGATCCAGTTATCAATAAATTACTA
Source organism: Condylura cristata (assembly GCF_000260355.1). NCBI lineage: Eukaryota > Metazoa > Chordata > Mammalia > Eulipotyphla > Talpidae > Condylura > Condylura cristata. The sequence goes on along the minus strand of NW_004567114.1, from coordinate 29,415,065 downwards.
CTCAGACCTTTTAACTGTTTTCCCTATCTACCCACAAGGCTAGTCAGGGACTCTTAATCATTTTCATAGCATGGATCCCTTTTCATAATCCAGCAAGGTTGATGAACCTCTGTTTAGAATTGCTTTAAAATAAAGTAGAAGGTTACAAAGGAAACTACTAGGACCAATTTCCTTATGAGAGCTCTGTCTGAAGTACAAATGGGATCAATCTTATCTTTCCCTGGAATATGGTACACCAACCATCACTGTTTCATTGAATACTCCCCTTATCCTTTCCTCTCCCATCCAACTGCATTCATACTGAAAGTCATATTCAAAGTCAGGAATCAGTCTCACCTTTTAGCCTTCACATGTGCTAGCCTCCCTAGAAGAAATGCTATCACCCCCTCTTTACCTGTCAGGTATATTTTCCCTCCATGATTCACTGAGCTCAAATATTGCCTCATTCAAGTAGCCCTCTCTAGAGTTTCAAGTCTGAGTAAATACTTCTCTGGGTATATGTACTCCCACTGTCATACTATAATCACATCCTACTGCTGGTCACCTATACTGAATCTTTAGCTCCTTGATGACTGGACCTAAGGCTTACTCATCTTACATCCTTTGCCAAGTACCAAGCATAGAGCTAACCCTTGATAGTTATGTGTTGCATACAGAAATGAATAAATGAGTAAATTTCCAATCTCTTTTGTGCAAAGGAAACCTCATAATTCAGATACCACCAGAGATGTCAGGACCTAATTTCCCATTTCAAAATTAGGAAGAAATAAAAAGAAAAAATTGAAATTTTTATTATTCTACAAGGGAAAAATAACTTACAGGTAAGCACTAATAAAATAATAACCAACATATCTAAGCATTGGGAGTGGAGGGTAGGGCCCCACCACTTTGAAAAGCACAGTTAGTCACATACTTACTTCAGCTAACCTTGAATGTTTGTGGACAACCTCTGTTTTATTCATTGGTGTAAGCTGCTGCAAAACACTTCGACTGTTTGTCAAAGCCCGAGTCAATCGGGCAAATTTTGTCCAACCTTAAAAATAAGGGAAGAAAGTTTCAGTTTTTCACACATTATGAATATAGGATAAAGCATCCTTACTGCTACTCAAAGGCTCTGAGATATAATATCCAGAATGAATGAAAAGTATCAATCTAAGTCATTTGATTTCTACATAGACACCATCATCTACTTCAAGTGTGAAATAAACTAAAGAGTAATTTTTGCATGTGACTTTTTGTTTTGCTTAAATTTATTACTTAACCCCCATAGCCAAGGTATGTTGCTATCTACAAAATGCTGTGCTCCCCATACATTGTATAGGTTTGGTGCTAAGTAATAGCTGCACAGCCAGGAACATTTCTCCCAGCATTTCTTTCCTCTTGGTGTGACTACGCTCCTTACGCTCGCCAATAGAAAAAAGCCAATGTAATGTATGCCACTGTTATGCATGTCACAGCATAAAAGCCATATGAGAGGAGAGCCACATGAGAAATGTCTCCCTCCTTCTACCAGCTAGTGAAAACACAGGGAGGCCACAGGGAACAGGAGGCCACAGGGAACAGGCCTCTCAATCAGTCCATAGCAGAATGAGCATATCCCGGGATCACCTGCCTAGGATTATTAGGTGAGCAAGAAATATGCTTCTATGGTGTTAATTCACTGAATGTTAGGGGTTTATTTGTTAGAGCAAGTAGTACTACCCTAATAAAATCTCCTGCTGTATATTTGTGTGTAATATCCACACATAACAAAAGTCCAATTTCAACAAATTTCACATGGTTCATTTCAAACACCTCCATCTTCCTTGTAATACAGAAAAATGTTACTTGCCCCTTATTAGCAACACAGTGATTATCGAAAGATTGTTTTAACATGTCTATAATCCCTAGTACTGTTTTCTGAAATAGCAGTAATTTTAACTTCTGAGAGGAAGAGATATGAACTTACTGAGTAAGATATTTCTTCTGGGACTTCAAATTTCCATTATTAAAATCATAAATTTCAAAGCATGTCAATGAGATGTGAACAAGAAGCTCTACTAGTCAGTCTGCTAGAGACAGTTAGAGACTCCAAAATTTCTATCAAGTAGACTTAATGGAGTATTTAACAATTTCTTGAAAGTAAAAACTCCTTATAGTCCAAAGAAATAACTGCATTGGCAATGATGAGATTTCACGTAATGTGACACAAGATACAGAAAGAAATCCTGTGCAGAGTCAAATGTCTTCCAAAATGCACCAGACAGGTGAGCTACTTTATGACTATTAATCAGGCAAACTTTGACTTCATTTAAGCTTATATTGCCCCACAAATTCATACCTCACTATGATAGCCAACATTTAGATTTAAAAAAAAAAAGTTTAGTATCACTTGCTAGAGATCTTTACTTCTTCATCGATGAAGAAGTGACTCAAAGAATGCTAAACTTTGGGAATTATCTGTAACCCTAAGGTTTACCCTGAGCATGTGCAGGAAAAATAAAGAAGCACCAAATAAGCCTCCAGTTCTATAAGAAGTCAACATCAACTAAAAGACCAGTATCAGTCTATATATCCACTGTAGGCTTTGTTCTAAGTACTAGATACTGTCCTAAGTTTCTAGTTGACTATTGATCATCTCCTATAAACATTTTCTAGAGGCACCTGACGTTCAACACTTTCAAAATTACCTCATCATCATCCTTTCCCTTCATGTCCAACTCTGTATCTTTGATATATTCATGATTTTGGTGAATAGCCCAATAATACTCCAGTTACCTAATCAAAAATGAACTTTACCAACCTTCTTCACTCACAATTCTAGGCATTCACATGCATACACTCATTTCCAAGATTTAGAGATGAAAACATGTCAGGAAATATCCTCAAGTTGAATCTCCTTCTCCATCCCTACTATGTCAAATTATATTATCTTCCACCTTGAGTTAGGTGGCAGCATCCTGAAGACCATACTTTCTACCTGCTACCTAACCAGATACTCATGAGCAACTCTCTATATTATTGCAAAGTTCCTCCTAAAGCACAAATCTAACCAGGCTTTTCCCCCATTATACTATTTTAGCAATCCCTGGAGGTTTCCAGAATAATACTAATACTGAACATCCTTGGTCATTTAATTTCTGACCCCCAAATTTGTTATGTACCAGTCTCCTTCCACTTCTTATATATTCTATATCTCAGCCTTACTAAAATCAGTAACAAATTAAAATAATAATTAAATTCAAATTTTAAAATTAAATTTACTAGAAATTCTCTGTATGCCCTATGATAGTGAGTGTTTCTAAGCTTTCACATATGATAACTTCTGGGAGGAAGAGATAAGAACTTACTGAAAGAGGAATTTCTTCTGGGACTTCAAATTTCCATTATCAAAATTTAAATATAATTGAACAAAAAAGCCTACAATGCTTTTTCCCACCCCAACAGACTTCTGACCTCCAGATTCAATTAAAGCATTATCTCAGCTTATGGAAACTTCCTTAACCTACCCATAAAAGAGATGCTCCTTTCTCTGTACACTTACACCATAAGATGCATACTTCACATGGCACTAACAGCACCAATAAAGCTGTTGGTTAACATGTCAGTCATTCTTGTTATTGCTCATCTCACTGTGGTTGATTGAGGGGCTAGCATAAAACAAACCATTAATTAGTCAAATTTGTTGATAACTAATAACCAGGTTTAAAATAAGCCCAGTTTGTTTTACTAACATTTTATTTTGGTTTGGTTTTGATTTATAGGATGAAAGTGGAGCAGTAAACTTCAGATGACAGTACCTATGTTGGCAATAAATATGTTAGGTATTTTCTGAAGATAAATTCTTTATTCTCAAAGTCTTTTTCGCACAGTGTATTCTGAGTGAGACCACCCTAAAGCACAGATGAAAAGAGAGTTTACTGAATGCTGTGACATTTAGATGCCAGATCTTATTTTTTCTCTCCCTGGTTGTCTAGAGAAACCAGGGACATATTTTGTTGAATAACTGAATGAATTATGAAATTAGTAAAAAAAAAAAAGTTAAATAGGAATGAACACTGTTTCTACACTATATTAGCTTAAATGAAATTTTAATTTTAACTTTATCTGCTCTTAACAGGTAAAATTAACTAGAATAACATACTGTCATGAAGAAAGGGTCTTGGGTTAGAAAGAGTAGGAACGATGTGGTAGTTGAGGCTGGGAAGGAAAACCTGGAAGTGTTGAAGATGATAATCTGCCCTCACAGAGAGAATTGGCTAGCTAGCTGTTGTGATGAATGAAAGAAAGGTAGGGATGAATGTTAAGCAGAAGCAGCTATCCTGAAGAAAGAAAACTATGGGAAATATTTCTTCTTCCTAGAGAAATCAAAGTCAAAGCAGTTGTAAAATTGAGTTGCCATTTTTGAGTTTTGACACCAAAATAACCCTCAGAGCTGAAGAAAAAATGCAAAGTCAAAGAATGTTTGTTTCATATTTAAATTAATGGAAATACTGAAAGATGAGATCTCTGAGCTGATAGGCAAACTTTTCAGCTCTGCATAGGACTTTCTTGGAATCATCAGTTCCAAACAATTAGCAATTTTCTGAAGACCCGTCTAAATATCTTTCTCTCCTCAACTCTCAGCAGATTCCCTTGCCAATTATCTTACTGGAAAAAAAAAAAAAAAAAAAACAGAAGCCTCGTGGCCATCTGTATTTCCTCTTTGGAGAAGTGTCTTTTTAGCTCTTCTACCCATTTTTTTGATGAGGTTGTTCATGCTATTTTTATCGAGTTTCTTCAGCTCTTTGTATATCTTTGTGATCAATCCTTTATCATTAGTATTGTGTGAAAAAACTTTCTCCTAATCAGAGTGGTGTCTCTTTGTTTTGTGTAATGTCTCTTTTGCTGTACAGAATCTCTTTAGCTTGATGTAGTTGTTGTAAAACAACTTTCCTTCACTATCCTTGCTTTGGATGTTGTATCTTTAAAGATGTTACTGAGGTGTATGTCGTGTAGTGTTTCTCCCACCTTTGCTTCCAGATACTTTATGGTTTTGGTCTTATGCCTAGGGCTTTAATACAATTTAAGTTGGTTTTTTGTGCATGGTGCGAGGTAGGGATGTAGCTTCATTTTTTTGCATATAGCAGCATAGTTTTCCCAGCATCATTTGTTGAACAAACTTTCTTTGTTCCATTGCATATTCATTGTTCTTTTGTCAAAGATTAGCCATCCATAAACTTGTGGGTTTATATCTGTGTTTTCTATTCAAATCCACTGGTCTATGTGCCTATTCTTGTTCCAGTGCCACGCAGTTTTAATTATTACGGCTTTGTAGAATAGCTTGTAGCTAACAGGCATATGAAAAAATGTTCAACATCACTTGTAATAAGGGAGATGCAAATTAGAGCCACATTCTCCAGTGAGCATGGCACATTTTAAAACAACTAGCAACAACAAATGTTGGCAAGGAAGTGGTGAAAAAGGAACTCTCCTACACTGCTAGTGGGAATGAAAACTAGTACAATTACTATGGAAAGTTGTTTGGAGATTTCTCAAACTGCTAAAAATGGACCATCCATATGCCCTAGCAATTCCATTCCTAGGTATCTGCCCAAAGGACACAAAAACTGAATCAAAAAGACACCTGCACCTCCATGTTTATTGCTACTCTATTTACAATAGGGAACACATGGAATCAACCCAAATGCCCAAAAGTATATGACTGTATTAAAAAGATTTGGTACATATATACAATGGAACATTACTCAGCAAGCAGAAAAGATAAACTCATGCCTTTTGCAGCAACATGGAGCATAAGGGATTGGGGGTGGTGAGGTGGGGGGGGCAAAACAATTGTAATAAAAAAAAACTAAATACAATGAACAACTATATATCAGAGACATTTTATGGGAATGGGGGAGTGGGATCAAAAATGGGGTGGGAAAGGTGCATGGGACTATAGTGATGGCACATGAGTGAATTGGTGGTGGGAAGTCCACAGGGATTATCACCGAGATGGAAAATGAACAAAATGAAGAATGATGTAAAAATAAATTTGGAAAAAAAAAAGAAGCCATTAGGGGCCCTCCCTTCTGGCCAACAGATTAAAATGAAGCACTGCAAAGCTAGCTGCAGCAGCTTCAAAATGACTTCAATCCCATTCCCCAGCCAGGGAGGTGACCACAGCAGACCTCTTCTGTCTCATCTGCTGCTCCCTTCAGCAGTATACTTCATCAATCTGCCTGTTTTTTCTCCCCACTCTGTCTCTGGTGAATCCTCACACTGACCCTGCACCTCTGGCCTGAACCCCAGCTCTGTATGCATAAATAGATCTTTTAAAAAAGAAAACAGAAGCCATCAGGAATATGATTGTCTTCTACTGCCTTAATGTCCTCTCCACCTCTCGACTCATGTGCTCTTTAAATGTCTACATTTTAAGTCAAATTAGCTCATTTGAACTGTCACAAAACTTTGAAAAAATTGAGTAGCTACAGTGTCTAGGTCAGAGAAAAAGGACACATCAGCAGTTCTAACTTTCCCCAGCAATGCATTTACTGATCTCACCTTTACAGAGGCCTAACTGGTATGACTTGATTATTCAGCACAGTTTGCTGATGTTACTTAGATTGGTCGATACAGGGTAATGTGAACAGACCACTGAATATGAAGAGCCCAATACTTGCTCTGTGAGTTGCTCATGGCATTATGAGAACATTTGTTCTCCTAAAAGCTCAGGATGCCAACTCCTTCTTAATAAAACATTAGTTTAGCTCTACTGGGATGCAATTAACCACTTTGTCATGGACTGCCTAGTCTTAAAAATAAAAGGAAGTCACAGAGGCCTTGAAATCAATCTACTAGACTGCAACACAAGATTCTAATCTATAAGAAAAAAGCTTAGGTAAACAATTATACTCTTGGCAAAAGATCGTATGTGGTATAATTACTCATATTTCATCTGCTGTTTCCTCTCAAAAGAAAACCATTGGCCTCCCACAAGGAAAGGTTGCTATATTTGTTGTTCTTTTCATTCTACAGGGATGTTTTTGTCTCAATTATTGGCATGAACATGCCATAACTAATTGGCACAGGATATTTCACACTGTAAGTATCTTGCCAGTTTTTGAAGTCTGTTTGAAAATACTATACAATCTAAAGGGGCAGAGGTTTGAGCCAACTCCTTTAGAACTCATATGGATAATCAACAGAATGGATTTCTTGGCTGTAGTTGTTCCCCTTTGTATTATTATAAATGATGTATCAGGTACCATTGACTGATTATCTGAGCAACAGTTCCAAGACCTTAATACCAGGAATGAAAGATAACAAGAACACTTTGGCCCCGGAATTATTTTCAGTAATTCCTTTGGTTGAAAACAATACAATTCTGTCAGAATCAGAGTGTTTTCAAACTGTCCTTCACTTTTGCAGAGAAAAAGGAGAGCACAGGATTGAGGTGACCAGACCCCCCACAATAAATTTACACTGGAAAGGATGAGGCAGCAGGTACAACAGAGAAAATATGAGATTAGAAATCAGTCAGAACTTACATGTCAGAATCTTCAACAGTAAAGTGGAGAAAATAATACTAATTTTCAGAATTATAGGAATGAGCAATAACGATACAGATTTCCTGATATGTATTAACTGCTCCATCAAAACTGGTTCCCTTCACATTTGTTTTTTGCTATCATTCATCATAGTATAACTCAAAGGTTGTATTGACATCTCCTAGGGAATATTCAGTTTAAAGGCAAAGGCTATCCTAGGATAAGCTGTGATGATCATAGGATTCATTAAGAGGTTAGAAACTGCACTCAGAATAGTGAGCTGTCATTACATTATACTACCATACCAGATATGATCTAGAAATAAAATTTAGAATTTGTTCACTCAGATTCTTCAACCTTATGCCTGAGTTTCTTAGTTAAAAATACCAATACAAGTAAGAGATTGATGCTAAGTTGACCAATTTTAACAGATCCTCAAAGGAGTTTAATTCTTGCTTCAATTACTGACCCCTTTTCAGATTAAGAATACAAATGTTGGCCCTCCCTGGTGGTGCAGCAGGTTAAAGCACAGCACTAAGAAGCTAAACCCACTTCCACATGAGTTCAATCCCCGCCTGCCTCCGAGGTGACCACATGGTGTGGCAGACCTCTCCTGACCCGCTTGCTGCTCCCCTCAGCAGTGTACTTCAACGATCTGCCTGTTCTGCTCCCCACTCTGTCTCTGGTGAATCCTCTCACCCTCCGCATTTCTGGCTTGTACCCCAGTTCTGTATAAATAAATAAAAAAAAAAGAATACAAATGTCTGCACTCTGAGTTTAACAATTTTAGTCTGGAATATCAGTGTGTGGAGTCACTTGTCTGTTCTGCATCCTGCGACACTGTTCCCTATATCCCAGGAGGCCTTTTATTATCTAAGTGTGTCTACAAAATTTTGCAGATACCCTGAACCTATTCTTATGCAAGCACCCTCAATTCCCTGGTTCTATTGTACTCACTTCTCCAAATCCAAGATCTGGTTAAACACAATGCTTCACCTCCTAAATCTAAAAACCTATGACTAAATGTAAGTGGAAGAAAACACATCACCGTGCTCAGAGATACCATGAGCTTCATGTGGATCTTATTGCTGCTCAGCAAATCTACTAAATGTAACCCTTGTCCATGGATTGCTCCTTTATCTTATATTTCCACTTCACACTTATTCTACCTCCTCACACCTTCAATACCTCCTCGCCTCCATCATTCCTACACTCCGTCGATAATAATGTTCCCTATTTTAGTGAGAAAAGGAGACTTATCAAGTGTGTACTGTAAATTTACTTGTCTTTTCCCTATGAGGATGTAAGGTAAGGAACTTTGTATATACAAGGCCTAGATACACACCTAAAGCACAAACTGTGTTCAGATATTTCGGCACCAAAAATTAATAAAATAAATAAGGGCATAAGTATTTTACAAAGAATACAATGTCTGCACAAATGTCATGAAAGGGTTCACGTTAAGAAACTAGTGCTCAAGGTTAAAACAAAAGTCTACTATCTCCAAGTTCAATGCACTCTAGACTCAATTCGTCTTGATAGTATGGTGCTATCACTCAGTCTCAACTGCTGTTTCCCAAAAGTTCCATGGTTCCCTTTATTTGAGTAAAAGTTAAAAGGAAAATTTAAAAAAAATAAAAAGCTAAAAGGCAATTACAGATGGAGACATACAGCTGGGGAGGGAAAGGGGTTCAGAGAGGGGAGGGAAGATAGACATTTTGTTTCAGAGAGGGGAGAGTACAATGGACTATGGTGATGGTACACAAGTGCTGTGGAGGTGGGAGACTTATAGGGACTACACCCCAGGGAAGAAATCAAATATTGTACAAAATTGAACAATAAACAATGTAATAAAATAAGATATTTCATAAACCCCCCCAAAAAAAGGGGGGGAGGGTAGTTATTCTACCAGGGTTTCAAAACTTTCCTACAATGCTAGCTTCATAGCAACAGTGCAATGATTACTTAATGGCATAAATATTTTATGTCTATTGAATTTTTCATATTAAATTTACAGCTTGCATGAATAATAGAAAGTAGTTCATATATACCATTCATAGTTACACTGTACAATTCTTTTTCAGTAATCTGTTATAGATGTAAAAAGTGTAGAAGCGTCCCAAAATAAAAGTCAACTTAAAATAAACATTGCTCTACAAATTCTGGCACTGAGAAGAGATATTTTACTCTCATGATTTTCACAATGGAATCTAGTTTTTCATATAGATTCTGATCTATTGGGTCCATGATTCAAATATCCAGATCTGAGTTTTCTGTATTTTAAGAATAAATTTTGCATTTAAAAGATAGTGTGCCACAAAGATATACATAGAACTGATGAAACTCAACAAAAATAAACAACCTCATCAAAAAATGGGAGAAGAGCTAAAAAGACAGTTCTCCAAAAAGGAAATGAAGATGGCCAGCAGCATATGAAGAATAGTCAACATCACTTGTAATAAGGGAGATGCAAATTAAAACCATAATGAGATACCACCTCACCCCGGTGAGAATGGCACATCTGAAAACAACTAGCAACAACAAATGTTGGTGAGGATGTGGAGTAAAAGGAACTCTCCTGCAAACTAGTACAATCACTATGGAAAACTGTTTGGAGGTTCCTCAACCTACTAAACATGGAGCTTCCATATGACCTAGAAATCCCACTCCTGGGCATCTACCCAAAAGACACAAAAACACTGTTCAAAAAGATACCTGCACACCCCCATGTTTATTGCTGCTTTATTTGCAATTGGAAAGACGTAGATGCTCAAAAGTAGATGACTTGATTAAAAAGATGTGATACATATACACAGTGGAATATTACTCAGCAACCCAGAAAAAGAAACACATGCCTTTTACAGCAACATGGATAGAGCTGGAACAAATCATGCTTAATGAAATAAACCAAAAAGGAAAAAGAAAAATACCGAATGGCTTCACTCATAGCAGGAGTATAATGGATCAGACAAGAAAATAATAATAATAATGAACAACTATATGCCAGAGACATTTTATGGGGGTGGAGTGGGGAATGGGATCAAACAGTCGGGGGAGGGAAATGACAGGACTATGGTGATGGCATATGGGTGATTTGGTGATGGGAAACCCACAGGAACTACAACTGAGATGGAAAATTGCACAAAATAATGTAAAAATAAACTAGTATATTATTTATTAAAAAAAGACAGTGTGCCACACGAAGAGCTCTGTGATTCCCATGTGAGGATGTAGAGACGGGGATCAGAGGTAGATAAAGGAAGAGGCATTGACTTGAAAAATAAACGTTTCTATCAGTACCCTTTCCCCAATCTCACTATAAAATCCTATCAAATTTGATTTTCCACAAATAGACCACATAGACACTGATAACACGATTTAATGTTCATCAGGTCAAAACTGTGAGGAAGTCCTGTACTTTACAATTTCAGCTATAGCAAGATATCACTCAAAGCAAATGAGAAAAAAAATCACCAAACATACATATAAATTTGTATTTTTGAATGAAAAAATGACAAAAGCTTTCTCCTCAATATTGCAGAAGAAAATCATTTGAAAAATAAGTCAGATCACAAATAATAAACCAATTATTTTCCTTTATTTTATCACTTAATGATAGCTATTAGCTTCTAGTTTTTCATAGATGTTCCTCACCAAATTGAGTAAATTCCCCTCTATTTTTACATTCCTGAGAGTTTTTCCAGAAAGTTTATGATGAATTTGTTTTGGTTTTTGTCAAGCATTTTTTCTATATAACTGATATGATCACATGATTTTTCTTCTTCAGTAGACTTTGATCAATGTTTCTGAATGCTGAACCAGTCTTGTATGTATATATTCACAAGAATTGTTCTATAATTTTCCTTTCTTGTAATGTCTTTTTCTGGTTTTGATATGAGCATAGTACTTGTCTCGCTGTTAGAAGAATTCCCTTTATCCTTATTTTTCTTGAACACATTTATTCAATTTATTTAATAGGGAGGATATAGGATTATTATTTCTCCTAGTATAAGCTCTAGTAGTTTGTGTCTTTCAGGGGGTTGACCCATTTCTGATATTGGAAGTTTGGGTTTTCTCTTTTTTTTTTTTTTTTGTTACCCAACTTTAATGATCTTTTCATAGAACCATTTTTGGGCTGTGGTGATTATTTTCTCTCTCTCTGTTTTCCTATTTCTTATTTCACTGTCTTGTACTCTAAGGTTTTATTTATTTATTTATTTATTTATTGCTTTTATTAAACTTGCTTTGGATAAAATTTCTCTTCTCTGTCTAGTTTTCTAAGTTGAAAGCATAGGCTTCTTTTATCTGTCTTCTTCACTGATAAATTTATTTAATGTTATGCATTTCTCATTGTTACTTTTGCTGTGTCCCACAAATTTGGTAAGTTGTATTTTCATCTTTATATAGCTAAAGTATATTTTCCTAATTTATCTTAAAGTTTCTTCTTTGACACACAGGTTACCTAGAGATGTGTTAATTTCTAAAATTTGGAGATTTTCTAGCTATCTTTTGTTATTGGTTTCTTATTGAATTCCATTGTGATCTAAGAACATACTTCAAAGATCCCTACTCTTTTCAATTTGCTAGAATGATCTATCTTGAAAAGAACATATCCTGCTACTGTTGGATGGCATGCCTTGAATTTTAAAACAAACAAATGATCATTAAACCTACATACTAGAAAACTAGTCTATTAATAAATAGTATTTAAATTTATCCTAAATTTCCCAGACACTGGGCAATGAGCAAAGGCAGAGGAATAGGCGATATGGATCCAAATGTGAATACATTATTTAATCTTCCAGGAGATAATTTAATACACACTTTTTCAGAAACATTCAAAAATAAATAGTTCTATTTTATGCTTTAAATGGTTATCACTTGTAAAACATTTTCTAATGCAATTTGATGCTAACAAGAAATGCAGCAGGTATAATACTACATGTGTGAATTTATTTATAAAAAATAGAGTTGTGAGTTTTTCTATAATTATGATTACATCTGAAAGGTTAAAGATTTTCTGCTAGTTTTTCTTAAAAAAGATAAATAAAAAAGACAATCTTTACCAAATGCAAAGAGGAAGACATTGCATATTTAGTCTTCCAAGAGATTATTTTAAAAATAACTTTTCATCAAAACAACTTCTAAGTATTATATTAAAAAAAACTTCTAATGGTATTTCAAAAACTTCATTTATGTGATATGTATTCCTAATTTAAGAATAGTTGGAGAGGGGATAAAAGTACATGCTACTGACTATAGCTTTCTACCGTAGTCTCTTTGAATATTATAATCAATAAGACTAAAATCAGGATTTTGGCATTTTGTGAATCACTTTCTAAGTGACAAAAAATTCTTCACATAATATATCTAGCTACATCTACTCAAAAGAAGCTACAAGAACTAAATAAGAGGTGAAAAATAACCTGAAAATGTCAAGAAATCAAATCATGTCAACAAAATTCTATCAACTAATTAATTGTATTCTAATTTTCCCAAACTATCCCACAAGTTATAACACATTTTGTTTCTGAAGCACACCCTGGTAGAAGTTGTTGAAACTGCCAATTTTTTATTCTAAAACTAAAAATTCTCTATGAAATCTCTTATGTCTTACCACAATTTCTTTTATTAAAACGAGTTAACCAAGTCTTATTTCAACTTTATATATCCATTCAAACATTATGACTAAATTGAAGTTCCTGGACAGTTACTATTACGAATGTAAAGGAAAACAAGAGCCACCAAGCAAGTTTTTGTCTCCCAGTTTAACCAGTGGATTTTATTAAAATAATAATAATCATTTAAGTGACAGTCTAATTGGCAAGTGTGATAATTCCTTTGAAAATTACCTTTTGTTGAATCATCCTCTATTGGCTGTTTGAACAATGTAATGTCCTTGAAAGTGCATAGGAATAAGACCACCTTTTCATGTTCATTTCTTATTGGTGCAATTTGCATATAAAACCAAACAGGGGTCCCTGTAAAAATGAGAAAGACAACACATGTGATATAACCACACAATGCTTAGCCTCCTACCATCTGTCTTCTTTCAGCTGCCAACCATTCTGCCAAGAACCAACACCAAACTACAATATTTCAATTGCTAAAAAGCATCAAGAAAGCTTTGATTTTTGTACTAACTGCCAATTATTCAAAAAAATAAAAACTTCTATTTCAAACCCAAATAATAAACTCTAAAATGAAGCCCTGGGTGTCATACCACAAAGAAAGAGCACAGGAACACAAAGGCATTCTCCCTACTCGAGTGATTTCAGCAGTACCTCTAGGTGTGGGTCGGAATACAACCCAAATGCTCACACCAACTCCCTTCTCGTGCTTCTCTCTTCTTGTCAACTGGGGAAGTGTTTCCCACTGACTTCAACAGCCATGCTTGTGGCTCTGATAAGCTTTACTCTCAGAGAAACCATCTAATGTTTCTTTTTTGTGTGCTTGTTTACAGGAGGTAACACATTAAAATATTACCAGTAGGTAACATTGATTAACAACAAAGCATGTGAGCCAGAGGTACAGGGTCACACCTCTCTAGATGTGTGTTACCATTCCCCACTCACCACCAAGGAAGGCACCAGAGGATGACAAGGAAGAGATTTTCTACCTCAAAACTCTCTCATCAGTCAGATGGACTTATCAGGTCATTCTATGGCTTGAACCGAGGATTTTCATGAGAGAAAAAGGACATAAACAGCACTGATACAGGTGTACACAGAGCGTGAAGCCTGTGAGGCAAGGTTACATCAACAAGGAGACAGGTCCCAGCCCTTAGGTGTGTCATGCGTCCCCATGAACCATCGCCTCCTACATCCCTCACTCAGAGCATAAGGCTCAACTGTCACCATGGTCTTCTAATCATAGTCTTGCAGACTCCAGAAGACAGTTTCTAGGTGTCCAAGTCCTGAAATTTGGATAAGTAAGGAATGGATAAAATGTCAAATAGTAAATATCTTAACACATGAGAAACGCACTTAAAGCGGTATGTAGCACTAGATCAAACACTGAAGGAATCAAAAAGACACATTTTTATCATATTAACTCTAAGTCATAGTGCAGTGAAGCCTCTTCAGTCTATCTTAAAAACATCCAGGAATTTGTCTGGTTTGGATTGCAGGGAGTGAAATGAGCAGCTATTACTAGTCTCTGGGTAACAGTTGACAGATATGGGTGATTTCCAGGGGAAGCACTTCCATACCTGTAGTCCAAAAAGTCACAGTATAATGTCCCCACAGAGGGGAATATGCCATTTAGATAAGGTGAGGAGATCTTACTACCTGGTTTAAATGTCAGAGAATTAGAGAGAAATTTCTAGGAAATATTCAGTTCCAAAAACCAGACCAGGAGGCCAGTGAAAAGACAGAGCGCTTTCCAGAATAATCATAGGATAAGACAGGGACCTCAAAACCAATCACACTGTCTCCCAGAGAGGCTTGTTCTTTGTTTTGTTTATTGTATACACGTGTCCACTCACTGTGAGTGAGGGACAGTCTTAACAGGTCACCAGATGCGGACACTGGCAGAAGCATGGCCTATGGCTCAAATACAGGCAGCATGAGGCAGCAGAGTCATAAACAGAGAAAAGGGCATTAAAAATAAGTCGAGAGCCCTCCCAGGGAGCTGCTGGTGCAGCAGGTTAAAGCACAGCACTAAGAAGCTAAAGCCACTTCCACATGAGTTCAATCCCCACCCTGGAGGTGACCCACATGGTGCGGCAGACCTCTCCTGACCCGTCCGCTGCTCCCCTCAGCAGTGTACTTCACCAGTCTGCCTATTCTGCTCCCCACTCTGTCTCTGGTGAAGCCTCTTACCCACCACACCTCTGGGCCTGTACCCCAGTTCTGTAAGCATAAATAAATAGATCTTTAAAAAATAAAAAAATAAATAAGGAACCTTTCTAAATAATCATCCCTGAGCTAGTGTTTCTCTTCCAACAGCTGAAACAGCTGTTTCAGAGCAATGGACCCAAAAAGTGGAGGCTGCAGGCCTCACTGGTAGTGCAGGGGTTAAAGTCTCAGTGCTATCAAGCTATCACCACCCACTACAGCATATTTTGATCACAGGCCAGGAAGCTGACCCACATGACCCAGCAGCAGACTTACCCTGTCTTACCCACTGCTCCCCTCAGCAGTGTATTTCCATCAATCTGCCTGTTCTGCTCCCTACTCTTGCCTCTGGTGAATACTCTCATCTCTACATCTCTGACCTGTACTCTAGTTCTCGTGTGTATAAATAAATGAAAATAAATATTTTTTTTTAAAGTAGAGACTTCAAATTGAAATTTCAAACCTGACCTTATAAATCAGATACCCAATCCTCCCACTTACAAAATGATGTTTAACCAAATCACGTAATGCAGGTGTTTAAAAGAATTGGGCATTCGGGCATTCCCAAAACAGTTTGCTACAGACACAAAGTTTTCTATCATTTTAAAAAGTCATGAGAATATACTTTTTCAGTTAATGTTCAAAAGCCTTAAGTTAACTGTTTACAAGACTTTTTTAAAGCTGCTTTTAAGTATAGTAGGACTTTTTATCATACATGTATAACAACTCTCCTTCATATTAAAGAGGAAAAGAAAAAGCCCAATACAGATATTTCAAAGAAACGATACTCAAGTTTTTATCTGTAATTATGGGCTATATCTCCTACTGGCTCTAAATAGGCATCTACACATTTAAAGATGAAAGATAGCATCAGTAGATGATATGTACATTATTGTAAAAGGACCAGACAGGCCTGAATAAAGATAATTATCTTGGGCCAGATAATTACTTCAACCATTAAAAATAAAACAAAATAAACCACCTTGGAAGGGAAATTTTGGACATGTAAGATTCAAGATTACTGTTAACACAATATAATGATCATAAACAAAATGAAACTTCTACTGCTATATTTTAGAGAAACTCAACATCTATGGATTTGGTTTTATTTCTTTAAAACTTTAAAATAAGACAAAGATTTGTTTACTTTGACTAAACGTCAGAGTCTAATGACCTCAGTAATATGGGCTATTCTTCAATTGTTTGTTGAACTTGGGGCCTATATCTAAGTCACACATGAGGAGTTACATGCCTACATGAATGTGAAATGGAGTTTGGGGATTTGGATTTACTAGGGATTAGCAATACATATTTAGACCTGGTGAAAAGACCCAGAAAGCACCTGAAGCCTGACTTTTTTTCTGTTGGTAACAAGCCAACAGACATTTGGCTGTGACTTCAAAGAGAAATACTCTTCTACCTTGATCTACAGTGAAAGCCAAGGTGTGAAGTCAGCCCTTCCACTACAGCAAATGAACATACAAAACAAACCCTAGAAAATGAATATAAAATTGAGGCAATCAAGGGGAGGATGGAGGTGGGAGGATGGAGGTTACTACACCACACCCACCACCATTGCAGTGGCCCAGGGTAAAGACTTAAGAGTGCCTTAGTGGTGGGTGTGGCATAGAAACAAACACCTAAATTATATACAGCATTGTAAAACAATTTACCTCAATGAAAAATACCACAAAGTTAAAACAACACTAAAGATTAGGGTTTTTTTTTAACCAAAGTACACCTTTGCAAAGCAATGTTTAAGCTGATTATTTCTAAGATAATCTAGTAACTTAGTAACTTAAAAAAAAGAAACCCAAATTCAACTCCAAATATTCCACAGACAGCAGATTTTTGAATTAAAATGGAAAGGTTAAATTATGTTCCACAACATCCAACATAAACTAACAATGAACAAGTGTTCCTACTGAAGCAACAATGCTAGAATTTAATATCTTCCCATTTCTCCTAAAATCAAATAACTTTGCTATCATCTACAATCAAGATTAAATAAATGATCTTATTCATTTTTTATTAAAGTTAGCTTGTGAAAGTAGCAAAAAGAAATAAGAGACTAATGAAAGGAAACAAATTAGAAAGGAGATTTGGCTGATGAGTGTACTAGTTGTTTTTTTGGTTGTTTTTTTTTTAATTGTTATTTGATTTGTTTTCTTCTCCCCAAACTCTGATAGAGCCTATATTATGAGATCATAAGTGACTTTATAATGAACTGACCACTCACAAATTCCATAACAATTAATATAAATTTATCAGATATACATGGTCCATTCTGAAGATAATGACCACTTCCAATCGCCTTTTACACAAAATAGTGTGAGTCTAGCAAAAGGCCAAACTGGTAAAGATTCCCCTGAAGTAGATGTCATCAGATAACATCAATGTTATAGAAAGGTTATCACACATACTCTTGATAACAATTCCTTTTTTTCTTTAACCACAAGAAGAAATGAATTTCTGTTATTTCTAGTTGCTGTCAGGTAATTATAGGATCTTTACCATGACGATTAATTACAAAACATTCTGCTGCCATACAAAAAAAGAAAGTCACATTTAAAATGCACCATATCTTTTTTGTCCATTCTTCAAAGTATGGCTTTTCACAGATGGAATCATTTGTTAATTTTGCTTTCTAATTTCACCAGCAACTCCTGTCCCTGCCAAGAAAAGGAGCAGCGCAATTTTTTATTTTCTCTACACTATAGCTCAACTACCACTTACCAAAACATTATTAAAGAGTTAGATCATCTTATTGATAATTTAGATACCTACTGTTTTTCTTGTACAGAAGAACTTCAAAGCAGTTTGACTCATAGTTGTCAAAAGTTTGCCTGACTTTCTCAATGGTCTTCTTGTCTGTCAATTCCCCATACATAAAACTGGAAGGAAAAAAAATCCATTTCAGTTTTCTATTGCTTTCAAACTTATACAAAACATAAGTTGTTTAAATTTAGTTGCAAGATATAACAATACTCCCACAAAATGAACTAAAATATTGAAAGCCTCTTTGATCATGATTGTTAAACTCCTTACTAAAAGTTAGCTTTAGGCATTATTTCAGAGATAAATAGTCATCACTGTACACAATTCCTATACAAATAATGTTCAGTTGCTAGAGTACAGTTAAATAACGTCTTCCCAAAACACAGTTCAAAGCTCCGTAACTAGTTTATTAACTACAAATAGCTGCATAACCAATAAGCGCTGCTGCTAGCTTCTTGGTCTACGAGACAATGATATGCGTGAACAGTCACCTTATTCTTTCAAAGTCTACAGGATCAGTTACTGAGCATCTGTTACTGTGTTCATAAACACACAGCAAGGCAACTCCTCCAGTTGCCTCTGTGTCTCTTGGTGATAAACCTACATGACGTTTTATAAATTAGCAATCAAAGCTGAAATCAGTGGTCAAAGGTTAAAGTTCATCAAAGAAATGCAAAATGATAATGCATGAAATAAAATTCAAAGTGAACATATATGAATTTATTGAAGAAATATGTGACTGTGGACACCATAGTGGCCATTTGAGAGATGCTAGATGTGCAACCAGAACATTCGTAAGCTGAGCTTATCAGCTTAAGTCAGGAAAGTGAATGTGGTGAAAAGAATCAGTTTCCTGGAGAAAGATCCCAGTGAAAATACACTTTACATTAAAGAAGCTTTAGGAATGTGAAGAGCAGATGGATAAAGTACTTGAAGGGATTCAAACCTAGAAAGAAATAGAATAATTTTCTAAAAGAGAAGACTCTTTGTTCATGTTATGAGAATGCAAATATTGTTCAAAGGATTGGTGATGGTTTAATATTTCTTACAAAATATTAAATTAATTCTCAATTCCTAATATTCTAAATCACAGTGTACTGAATAAATATGCATTGTACTATTATTTTCATTTCCCTATATTTATCACCACCCATAAGAAAGCTTTCAATGTTTTGACAAACATTAGTAAAGGTAACAGAACAATTATATATTTTTTTCATTTAGAATTAAAATTATATTGCATTCTTTTAGTTTGAAGACCACAAAGAATGCAAAATTATATTGCATTCTTTTAGTTTGAAGACCACAAAGGCACCACATCACACATAAAATTTCTTAAGGTAGGTAAGGGTGTGGTTAATGGGAAGAGACAAATTAAAGGAGACATACACCACTGCTATAGCTACAGAAATATAGAAGACATAGACTAAAGCAGTAGTGAGCGTCTGCTCGCCCCAGAGAGTCCCTAGTGTTTGAAACTATTTTCTAAGAGAATCTCACCAAAAGTCTTAAAATGTACAAAACAGAATTCAATCACCATATATATGCCTTTATATTCTGCCCTTAATGCTTTCACAGTCCCTGAATATGAATCGGGTCTTAGGTAAATGGTTCCACTAATTGGTGTCATCTGGGACCATTTCTTCCACCTGGAAAAAATGCATGGTGCTGCCAGATCTCTGCACTATGTTTTCAAGGGTCAAGTATGTCTCTACTGTTGGTTTCATTTTGTTTTATTCAATTTTCAATGAATCAGCAATATGGCCAGAGGTAAATCCAAATGTGGTGGGACCTAAAGCTTATATAATTTTAGGGGTCCTCTTCAAGGAAAAGAATACAAAATTACAAAACAATATTAGCACAAAGCCTTAAAAGACAAGTGAGGGCCCCTGAAGGATAAGATTCATTATCCTCATGAGAAATCTGCCAGAAATGTATCAATCTAGAAAAATTTTAATACAAAAAGCAGAGTGTTAGCAAGATCAGAAAATCAGTAGGACTCGAGCAATTCTAATCACCACAGGACATTACAGACTAAGTACATCTTATAGTAACAGTAACCTAAGCAGCTAGAAACCTAAGGAAATAAATGGAGCTGACCAAAGATTGCCTGAGCACCGAGAATTCTGCATCCTGCATTTCAGTTACAATATTTCTTTCAGAAACAAGATGAAAATCTTAGGTTGTCATTACAATAGTAAAATAAGCAAGCACATCTCAAGCTGTAATGCCAGACTCTAGCTCCATTATCTTGCAGACAGACTAAAGCACCAACCTCAGTGCACTGAAAAGCGACGGTCCCTGACAAAGCCTGACTTTTCAGCTCGTGAGTGTCATGAAAATCTCTTGAAGGCATTACAACTAAATTGGAGCTCCTCAGTTGGAGGCACAAAGGAACCCTTCTTTCCCCTTCCCCC